>NC_058023.1:32347890-32562890 GCF_019176455.1 Solea senegalensis
AGGCTTCACCACAGCGGATCATCTGCCTCCGTCTTGTCCTCTCCATTGTGTCCTCTTCTGTTACACCGACTGCCCTCCTTTACAACATCTGCACATGACCAAACCGTCTCAACCCTGACCCTCATTTCTAATCCTGTCCATCCTGGTCACACCCAGCTCCAGCATTTCCCGTCTTTTTATTGTCTGAGTAATCGAACAGACCGAATAACAGACCTATTTTAAGTAGCACCGGAGCACCACTTCCATAAGGTTCTACTGTATCTCTTGTAATCACCTCGTCCCCATCGACTCACCGTGCTCGTCAAACGTCTTGTTGTTTTTCGCTGTGTCCTCAGAAGCTCCTGTAGTGGTCATCATGAGGATGTCCATGAGCACTGAAACAGACGGAGAACACGCGCCCAGTCCCTGGTTATTGTTCCATGCATGACAACAAGCTGAAGACCGACTTAATGTTGAATAAGAAGTTCCAGTTTTATTTCCACTAACGGTCGAAAATGTATTCTTGTCACATTATCAAGCGCATAATATACAGGTTGCAAACTAGGTATGCACTGTGACAAGTTTTCCTCTGCTGTGGAACACAAAGACAAACACAAAGACAAAACAAAGACAGACCTTGAATCTTTGGACGCCGCATGTACACGACAAAGAGGAAGGACAGGATGGAAAGGGTTAACCCTAACCCCAGCATTGCAAAGATTACAGGGTTCCAGAAGCCCCCCTCCAGAGAATCAACCTCTGCAAAAAACAGTTGTTGTTGAACACTTACTAAAATTCAAGTCTGACAACAATCAACAACAATTGATAGTGAAAGTTTACCAGTGACAGGAATTGTGACTGTAATTGTTTTCTCCCTCAACACGTGGCTTCCAGGTATCTCTACCCGACAGATCAGGGTTTCACTTCCTGTACGCAGGATAAGAAACGTTACAAGCTTCAGCCTTGGGGAAATCTGGCGGGAAAGAAGGGCTCCTATTGGCTGAAGAAGCATCAGATCTTGATCGACTCACCTTTGAATGCAGTGATGTTCAGGTGAACCGACACAGTGAAGAGGCCGCCTTCTTCCACGGGTGGCTCCTTCTGGGCGGGGAAGGCGTTTCCCGTGGCGTTCACCAGTGAAATGAGTGGCTCCGGGCTCCACCCACTGGACTTGCAGTGGACAACAGACTGATGGACAGTCAAGTTGATCTCGGACACCTTAGCTGCAGACAGACACACCTGTCACTGGTCTTCGGATAAGGGTCTGGACGTATCAACGGTATGTTGCGTAATCAAGGTACTTTTTTTAAAATTTACATTTGCGCTAACGGTCCTGCTCTGTGAGACAGTGATTCTCAAAGACTAGGTTGGAACGCTTTCACAGATCAGGTTGAAGCTAGCAGCAAACTGGTTGCTAACTAGTGGGATAACGGGAGAACAATTTCTGCACTTAATGGGTCAAAATAAATTGAAAGCCACCTGTGAATGCCCCAGCAAGGGAACTAACCAGCGTTGCCATCAACCTCTAACCTAAACTATCAGGCTGTGTTCATACCGAACGCAATTTGTCGCATAACTCCGCCATTTTTGTACATTTTCCTACATTTTGTGACCGCACAAGTCGCGCTCTCTGTTGAGGAAACGTCTGCAGAGAAGAAACCGAAGTCTTGTGTGGTTTCACAACACCATACGGAGCCGGACACATCATGGCGACTTTCACTGTTCACTGCCGTGTGAAAATATCACTGGAAGCGACTATCGGTCATACAGAGCTCTCGACTTTAACGGTGAAACTCGCCACGTTGTCAGACATTGCGTTCCGTTGCATCTTCTCTCGATACATTCTTGAGCTATTGCGTGAACGTTGGAACGTGTACCATGAACATCTCAAGAACATTTTGCGGGGCTTTCTTCAAGCAGGACGCCTCTGTCCACATCCGTCACTGCCGCTGTTAGCTTACCTTGAATCAGAGAGACAACCGCTATTTCTTCGCGTCTCTCGGATTGTGGTCTTAAAACTTTGCAGCTGGATCAGGAAGAAAACAGAAAGACAGACGTCAAGTTAAGAAAATAATTTACAGGAGCAAAAAGCTGTGTCCCAAGTCAGGGCCTGTGTCTTTTAGAGGACATGGTCCATGCAGTGTCCGGCATTCACAAGCTACTGCACGTTATGCACTTGAGCCAACAACAAAGTTAGCTTGTTAGCGTCGTCAACAGCAAGCAATCTTGGAGTTAAGGTGAGACTAATGACACCTGTGATATAGTTTTGAACACAAGTCAGTCTTGCTAGGTAATGCCAGTTAGCATGTAGGTAATGTTCAGGTAATGCATGGAACACTTTTCCCAAGAAATCAACAACAATTCAACAACAATTCCAAATGTCGTACAACTAAATATTAACTTCCACCAAAAGCAACCTCTGTGAGGATCTAAAATCTTCACAATTTGTGAAGTCAGAGCGTTATCTTAACCCTAACCCTTTAAGACAGTAGTCTCAAAGTTCCTGCCCGGGGGCCACATGTGGCCCTCCAATCGATTTCATGTGGCCCTCCAAACAATATCAAGTGGACCACAACATGCAGCTGCCACTCACTTTAAGTTGCCGTAGTCTCGCGGCGTGACATTCCGAAGTTCCAGAGAGCCGTTCGCCATTATGGCCGTCCTGCCTCGGTACTGGGGGTCCTGGTCCTTCACAAGCGCTAGTCCATTGCGGACAGCGTGAAGGATCGTTTGTTGATTTGACCCTAGCGATTGACGATCCATCCGATACCACTCCACCAAATTGACAGGTGTGACGTCAGGCATGGGAAGAAGACATGGAAGGGTGACGTCATCGCCAACAAGTGCATAGAATCTTGCAGGTGAGTCGGTCTGTAGGGGTCGACCTGAAACCAGGAATCGGGAGAAAATGTGGCGCAATCTCACATGAGATTGAGTCGTGAAAATCACTGATCTTCTCTATGGGCTTTGGTGTGGCAGAGTGAGTGGTTTACCAACATCGGCTTCCTGTGGGAAAAGCCTTTGTAACAGTGTAATCCAGCTGCCAACACAGTGAGCAACCACACGTATACTTCACTTACACTTCACACAAACGTACGACTTTAAACGTAACGTAACAATGAGCTGACTTCCTGTTCACATTGAGGAAGTCAAATGATTACATTCCATACGTTAAATTATGAGAGACATTATAAAATGGGAAACATGTAATTATTATTGTTATTACGATTGTTTATTGTTGTATTATTATTATGATTAATAATATAATAATCATAATAATTGTATTATTATGATTATTATTAATCATAATAATGATACACATACATATATGTATATAGAATTATAATTGATCATAATTTACCCCACCCCACTGACGCTTCACACACTCTGAAGGTGGCCATGACTCGCTGAACTCCATTAGAAAAACTGCCACTTTAACGCTGCATGCGTTTCCCTGGAAAGACACTTGAAGGCCAGGGCGTTGATTTTACTGCGACAAACGTGTCACCCTGTTGCTCTTAATTCGGCATGGAAGTGACGCCAAGTGACGCAGGGTTTTTGGGAATAAACCGGTTAAAATAATATGGTTGAAAACGAAAGCAAACACGCAGCGAGAACGGAAGCTTTCAAGTTTGTGCTTTTTTTTTCAGAGCCGGCTTGTCATGGCGACAGTCTTACCGGTCGGTGCAGGAAGAAAACCGCTGAAAAGCAGAAGCGAGCCCAGGAAGCGGGAGGTCATGATAGTCCCGGCGGAGCGGAGCTTTGTCCGTCGCTGCAGCGCTCGCGACACGGACAGGAGGTTGCGGCCGGATCCTGGTCAAAGCTTCGTGTGATACGCATGCGCACGCGAGCTCCAATCTGGACAGAATACGATAGGTTTGGGCTTTTTTTTGCATAATATGTCATTAATTACAAATGTTTGGTCATCATTGTGAAATATTAAGTCAATGTTTGAGATAATCTGTCATTTGGTGATGATTTAGAGATTGCATAAATTGTCATGAGATAACAGATCACCTTTGTGACATACTGTCGTTACAGGACAGCAAGTGACTTTTATTGTGAAATATGTGTTGTGTTCAGTTATAACGATATACAATATTGAGTCATTATGACATACTAAGTCATTATGGGATAGTAAGTCATTATTATGAGATACTAAGTCATTATAAGACAGCAAACTACTTTTATTGTGAAATACTAAGTCATGGGATAGTAAGTGATTACTTTGAGATAATAAGTCATTAATAATAATAATAATAATAATAATGATAATTAATATGAGATAGTAAGTCATTATAAGAAAGTAGATCACTATAATGACATAGTAAGTCATTATTATGATAGTAAGTCCTTATAAGGCAGTGAGCTGTTATAACATGTCATTAATATGAGACACTGAGTCGCTATGACATGTCAAATGATTAGTAATTATATCAAAATACATTTGAGAGAATGAACTTGTACGTGTGTAAAATGTGATAGACAAGTTGAAACAACTCTTGTGTGTGTGTTGGCTTCCCGTCTGTTTATATTATTGAGGGTGTGTGTATGTAACAGCCCATCGTTTCCAGGGAATGCAGCTGCGGATGAAAACGCACACACATTCACAGCCTGAGGATTGTAATGCCGAGTACAGTGAAGAGATAAAAGACGTGGATGCGCGAGGATCGATGAAACTCGTTTAAGGTCAGTTTAAGGCTCTTAAAACTCTTTCAGCTGCAAGTCTTAACACGTTCAGCACAGAATGACAGCGAGCGATGATTCCATTTATATCCGAGACAGTGAGGACAGAAGTGTTTCAGCGACACGGTGAACTCATCTATGACTGCATCAAATACACACACATATACAGTATGTACATCGTCACTGGATCATGTTTGTATACAGTAACTGTCACTGATAATAATGTGATCTGAACAAGGACTCTACATTTACATCAATTTGTATACAGTCTCTGATTGTCAATGTACTTTATACTTAAATATAATTTATACATATGTATACAGTATTCATATATATGTATGTATGTATATAGGCATTATTATAGGCAGGTCATTATGGGATACTAAGTCATTATGGTGAGATACAAAGTCATTGTGATGAGATACAAAGTCATTGTGATGAGATACTAAGTCATTGTGATGAGATACTAAGTCATTATGATGAGATACTAAGGTATGATGAGATACTAAGTCATTATGGTGAGATACAAAGTCATTATGATGAGATACTAAGTCATTGTGATGAGATACTAAGTCATTGTGATGAGATACTAAGTCATTGTGATGAGATACAAAGTCATTGTGATGAGATACTAAGTCATTATGATGAGATACTAAGTCATTATGATGAGATATTAAGTGATAAGATAGTATATCATTATAATGCCACACTAGGTCATGAGATACTAAGTCATTATAAGATAATTGGTCATTATGATGAGATACTAAGTCATTGTTATGAATTGCTAAGTTATTATAAGACAGTAGATCAGTATAATGACATACTAAGTCATGGTATACTATAAGGCCATAAGCCACCATTATGAGATGATAACATCTGACTTTGTAAGTCATTATAAGATAGTAGATCGCTATTATGTCATGCTAAGTCATTATGAGATACTAAGTCATTCTCAGGTAGTAAGCCACCATTATAAGATATTAAGTCATAATAATTCATTATCATGAGGTACTAAGTCATCGCGATATAGTAAGTAATGTGTTGCTATACAGTGATTGATCATGATATGTTAATCATCATCGAATCTTCTTTTGTTCTACATATTCAACGACTCCTGTGTGCTGTGATGTTAAAGTCACTGATTTTCTCTGTGGGCTTTGGTGTGGGAGAGTGAGCGGTTTTACAAACTTCAGTTTCCTGTTGGAACAGTCAAGTCTAACAGTGAGATAGACGTGAAAGAATGTTCTTAAGACATCGTAGACATTTATTTAGAGGCTGTTTCCTCATGTGTCCACCGACATTAAAGAGTTCCCGCTGTCAAAATACTTCAGTAACATACAAGCAGGTTATTGTTACTGAACTTGACCCACAACCATCGTGGGTTTCTCTGTAAAGACAGCAATGACGAGATTACATTCCGACGCTCTCTTCTGCATTCTCCGTGGCACTTCACAAAAACAAAAGCACAAATGGAAATAATGATTATTAAGTACACTGTGATGGGCAATCCATATGTTTGATCCTGAGGAAAATATCCTGCATTGGGATTGGGAAGTGCAGGAATGAGGCTTTTGGTCACATGCTGGTTTTCCTGCTTAAACACAGTAACAGACAAAAAAACCAAAAACAGCAGAGATTCCCCCGTTTTCTGAGGAGCAGTTTGTTTCCTCATTCCATCACTTTCACACACACACACACACAGTTCATTTGTCTACAAAGAAAAGTCACACAGCGGCACCAAAGGTGATAGTTCACTGATTTTTAGCCTCTTAGCAAAAGGCTCATCTCATGAGAACCACATCTAAAATATTAAATGATGTGTTTTCCACTGCATCTCACTGTGAGACAGACTTTTTCAACAGGAAACTGAAGTTGTGTTTACCACTCTCCACTCTCCCACACCAAACCCCTTAGGGAAAATGAGTGATTTTAGCTCATGGGGACACAGGAGCTGCTGGTCTTCTGCTGCCCGTTGTGGTCAGTTTGTGTCACTGAGGTAAAGCTGAACAATTTCAAAAGCTGAATTCACAAAATAAGACATTTGAATTAAGTGATGGAGGCAGCAGTGGATCAACAACTCCTGTGTGCTGTGATGTTAAAATCACTGATTTTCTCTATGGGCTTTGGTGTGGGAGAGTGAGTGGTTTACAAACTTCAGTTTCCTGTTGGAAAAGTCTGTCTCACAGTGAGATAAAAAGTGTTATGTGTGTGTGTGTGTGCATTCTGCAGAACACCTGGTTGCCATGGCCACCGCCCTGTGCAACAACACGTCGACAACATGGCTGACCGAGTGTTCCCGCGATCATGAACACGTCAAGTTCAGCGTCTACAAATACGTGTATCTGCTGGTGTTTCCTGTCGCCTTCCTCTTCAACGCTGTGGTGCTGGTGGTGTTTTACCTGCAGAGCCGCCACAGGTGTGAACACACACACACACACACACACACACTTTACTCAAAAAATTAGGAAAATGTATGTGTTGAAATTGATCTGAGCTTTTGGAGTAAAATCAGATGTTTGTTCTATTCTATAATATTCTAGTTCGTTCTATTCTACTTTGTTCTATTCTTTTCTAGTTCTTTATATTCTATTATTTTCTACAGTTCTACAGAGTTTGACCACAGCACCATCTTGTGGCCTGAAGGAGGCCAAACATTTTTTAATCACATCTGTTCACAACTGGAAGGCGGAATTAAAAAAACAAACAAATATGGCCGCTCGACACGAACTTGACCTTCTTCACGTTTCCCCAAACAGAAGCTCCAACTTCTCGGTGGTGGTGATGAACCTCGCCCTATCAGACTGCAGCTTCTCGCTCACGCTGCCTCTGCGTTTGACGTATTACTTCCGGGGTGCAGTGTGGAGTTTTCCTGACTGGCTGTGCCGAGTGTGTCAGTACTTCTTCTACGTCAACCTGTACACCAGGTAACGCTAATGTCCCCACAAACAAACAGTGTCCCCACAACACAGGTCCATACACACACACACACACACACACACATACTCTCAGGCTACATCCACATGACTCTAAAAAAAACTGGACCTTTAAAACACAAATTTTGCTCTGTATCGACCTGCTGTCCACACAATCCTGAATTTTCAAAATCCCGAAAAATTAAGAAATTTGAAAAAAAAGTTGGTTGCAATTTAGTCTGGACGTTAGAATCTGTGTTCAGTTTCAGTTTGACCTAATTTTTCGTTGCAACATCGCTGAAAACACTTCGTGTGGATGAAAACTGAAAGAAAAGCTCAGTATTAGCTCTATTCCGAAAAAGTGACGCTGTTCTTCCTTCAGCATCCTGTTCCTCACTCTGCTGACCGTGCTCCGTTGGCTCGCCGTGGCCAAGCCCCACTATCACCGCTCACAAGCCACGCCCACTCGGACCTTATTGGTTTGCCTTGGGATCTGGCTGTTTGTGGGCGGGTCCTCTGCTCCCTTCCTGTACAGTGGCGTGACAATCAGGTAAAAAAACACAACCCTTTGAAAGACATAATACGTTGTGTGTTGTGTGAGTCAGCGTTATTTTAAACAATGACAAGACAAACGTTATTTTCAACACTAGCATGGTGGCAGCTATCTTGGAAACCTGTATTAGGGTTGCTTTAGGTTTCTGAGTTTAGGGGGTGTTTCTTACACAAGGACGCCCCATGACCTCAAAAATTCCGAGTTCTGACTACAAATGGAACACACCTTTAGCTCGCTTGCTTGCTATAGCTTCACTATAGGTAAGGGTGGGGCAGTATACTTAAACTGCTAGCAGCAGAAATCGAATTGTTTTGCTTTCAACACCTTCTCCGTCTCTTCAGAGAAAACCTGCCTCGCTGTTTTGAGCCGTCTTGTATGTCCAGCGTGCGACGCGTCCTGATCTTGAACTACATGGGGACGACAGTGGGCTTCCTGCTGCCGTTCTTTATCATCATCATTTGTTACTGCAGCATCATACGACGCCTGATGGACCTATCCGGCCTCCGCAGAACCCCCAACATCTGCCAACGCAACAGACGCCACTCTGTGCACATGATTACCATCGTGACAGCGACTTTCCTGGTCTGCTTCCTGCCCTATCACGTGATCCGAGCGGTGCACCTGCACGCCACTTACAACCAGTGGAACTGTGGCGTCAGAGTTTGGCTGCAGCTGACGGTGGTGGTGACGCTGTGTCTGGCGGCATCGAACAGCATCGTCAACCCGCTGCTGTACTACTACTCCACCAGGATGTTCAGAAACAACGTGATGTTTGCGCGTTTCTCGATTTTGTCCAGCAGGAGGTTGGCGATGAGATCCAGGAAAACAGACACAGAGGAAGTTCATCAGCCGCCTCTGTAGCGGGGCCTTCGTTAGCACCGAGGATCCTGAATGTACTCATGACTTTTCATGATTTTTAATTGTGTTTATGTTATTTGAAATGCCAACTTCACGCTCTTATACAAGCTAATATCTTCTAAAGAGATGTTTTCCCAATATTTTTGTTGGTTTTTATCAGTTGCTATAAGCTCAAATGACTCAGGACCCATTTGTAGTGCTTTCAGACAGACACGGTTCTGGTTCTGGCTCTGTTCTCGAGTCTCAGAACCAGCCCAGTTCAAGACCAAAGTAAGAGGATGTTACTCAGCATTTATCGGGCCGAACACCCGCACTTTTTCCTCTGTACTTCCTCTATACTTCCTCTACTTCCCCCTCACGTCCTCACAGCCCAGTATATGACACGCCCATTGATGATGTCATGGTTCACAAGGGAGAACCATTTTTTGGTACCAGCTGAAAACCAACTTCTCAGGTTTGGGAACCGGACCCGGCACAGAGCGGTGTCAAATGGCTGTCAGAGTGTCGCTATTGCTAACGATGGCTAATTTGCGTCCATATTTCTTCCATCTTCTCAAATGGGACGCCTCTCCCCATACATTGCACGCCATCAAGCGATGATCGCAGGAGCTACTACACAGTTGTGGGGCGGGGCATAAGGTGAACAGTTGTGCATCGCAGATTCAGTTGACGGACAGCGTTAGCGAGAAGTTCTCCACAGCCGAGAGTAGCCTGTTTCCGGGGTTAAGCTTCGTCATCGCGCTAAACGCGAATCAATGTGGCGACGAGACCCTCCCTCTTCGCTCACTTTACGTTACACGCAAATATGCGGAAGCTACTAGCAGGGTATTTATCATGATTTTTAATTTGGTTGAAAATGTGTGTTTTTATAGTGTGTTCATGTTAAATTTTATGGGTTTTTTTGTCAAGTCGAAATGAAATATCTTGGTTTAAATGTCCTGTTTGTTTCCTGTTGTTTTTCTTGTCGTTGTCGTCGTGGGTGGCAAAAGACAGATTATAAACTGAAGCACTTCCTGTTTATATTAATCAGCTTTCATAACAATATTTATTTATTGAGTCACATTCGGGTCTCTGTAATATGTACATTTGATTTCTTTGATATATTAAGTTAAAAAAAAGTGATATAAAACCTGAGACGAGACCTAAGTCCCCATTTATAAAGTTACTATTCTTCATTCATAACAATAAAAACAGTTTATAGTAGTTACTGAATGAAGTTTATAAACTTTATAATGTTTTAATTCAATAATGTTGTCTGTATAAAGTGGTATTAACTTTAGCAAGTTTGCTTTGTCAGAGGGAGGTCAAAGGTCAGAGGTCAGACATGAGTGTTACCATGGCAACCGGGAGGGAGGCGTTTAGTGACTGGTTAATTTCTTTTTTTTCTGGACAGAGAAGACTGTTTTGCTTTCTGCCTTTGTCCGAGTTTCCTGTGCTCCAGGTGCTTCCTGACCACACCCCCTTTTGTTTCATGGACAGACATACACACACACACACACAATATTTGAGCAAACACAGAGCCTGAGGCTATGAAACTGTTTGTCAGGTGATATTTGCACACGCTTTACAGTCATATTTGGACACATTAAACGCAGCCGAATCCACTGCCATCACTTCCTGTGTGCAGCGACGTCAGTGACCGACCGACCACCGCCACCGTGTTCCTGTGATACAGCAGGAAACCTTAAAACGTGAAGATTCTCTATGAGGTTCTGCACTCTCTCTCTTTGTCACTGAATTTTACAGCCCTAATATCTGTAATGATGACGCCATAATCACGTGGCTGTTGACTGACCCACAGCAATCAAAAAAACTCGCCCCGCCCACCTCGCGAGACCGAGTTTAACAACAGTGTGAAAAACAAGTGGCTCATCATCTACATTACAGCAAAACACGGACTGCTCCTTTAACTGCTCCGGTCTCCGCTTCCAATGACACGCGACACGGTGGGGGTGGCACGGCACCAAAGATCGTCTCTGTGAGAGGATGATCCTCTCTACCAGAAAAAAAACCCCAAAACATATATATTTTCACCAAGAAAAGAACATGTAAGAGACAAAAAAAATGAAACAACCGAACCAATATTTCAAAATGTCCACATACAATAAATATACCGTTTATTGAGTAGAATGTGTCAAATGTTAATGTAAAATAGGGCTACCCTGTTCAAAAGTCAGAGATGTGAGTTTAAACCTACGATTTATTGGGTAAAAGATTTAAACTGGCAATGTGATTAAACTGCTCAAAAATCTGACAAATTGTTTTAAAACTGCGATTTATTCAGTGAAACGTTAAAAGATGTCAAAGTCAAATAGGATACAACTGTTAAAAGGTGTAATATATTGATTTAAAACTATAATTTATAGAGTAAAAAGATTAAATTATCAATGTAAAATAGGATATGTAACATATCGTTTAAAATGTTGATTTACTGAGTGAAAACATGAACATTCCAGTGAAAACATGACTTTTCGAGTAAAACTGTTAACACGTGATTTTTGAAGTGACGTTGAATAAAACCGTCGATTTTGTTCCACCTGTTGCGATATAACGGGTCTGTAAACGCGGGTGGGAGTGAGACGTCTGTCCGTATCCCAGCTCCGTGGCGGGGACCCGTCCGGGCCCACGGGGGCGCGCACGCAGGCCCTCACACGCGCACGCTCACACACCCGCCGCGCGGCCAGGCCACCGGCCAGCCTCTCTGCTCGGTCTCCCCCACTTCTCTCCTTCTCCTCCGTTTTCCTTTCACACTTTCCGATAAACTTCCCCCCTCCTGAACCGACGCGGGACAAGCGACGCAAAAGAACCGGATTAACGCCAGTGAATGTCCCGCTGTCTGCCCGTCTGTCTGCCGCCGGTCCCGCCGTGATTCACCGCCCTGCCAGCGCAACGAGCAGCGGGCCTTAACTTTCCGTCACCTCCCTTCACACTTTCACTCCCTCCGCCGCCGCCGCAAGTCACCGGGCAGCGACGTCAGTCCCGGGGAAAAGTTAGGACAGAGCCGCCGCTGTCGCCGCTTCACCGGAGGAGTCGAGACGAGTGAGTGTGGAAACTTTTTTCACCGTGTGTGTGTGTGTGCGGGGAACTCAGCAGCGCCCCCCCCACCCAGTTCTCTGACCGCCTGTGTCCCGGTACCGACAGGCCCAGACCGGGATCGGAAGTGACACCAGAACCGGCCTGTGTGATCTTTCGGTTGTTGTTCTCGTGTGAACGGGGAGATGGGGACGGTGTGAACGGGTCAGCGCGTGGTCTTCACGAGATTCGGTTTCCTCCGGTAGAGGTAAGACCCCTGTTACGAACTGTAACGAAACTTCACGTAGAACGTCAGCACGATTGATTAATCGAATCGAGTCATTTTTGGTCGAAACCCACTTATTGATAGTGGGAGATGTTTATTTTTTTTCCCCAAGTAATTTTGCAGAATTTCTTCCACCGCACAACTTAGCTGTTAGCTTAGTGACATTTGTTTACGTTACATAAAAACGTAATTGTGATATTTTCAAATATTTTAAAATTGTTTGTGTTAGCATTCCAAAATTTATTGCAAAACTTGAAATTGTGAATCAGAACATGACAATTGGAACGTTTATCGTCAACTTTGTCTCCGTCCACACTGATTTGTCGCAGTTTTGAAAGTTATCGTCACGGTGCGATTTTAATCGGACACACTTCCGCAATCCACAAGTTTTCATATTAAGTGTATTTGTCCACACTAAATCATGATCTGTACTTTTCAAAATAAAAGTCTGTTTTTGCTATTCCACACTAAAACACAACTCTGTAGTCTTTCAAAATAAAAGGCCTAACTTTCTGTTTGTCCACATGAAGAACAAACTTGAAGTTTTCAAAATAAATGGCCTTAGTTTCTGTTTGTCCACACCAAAACCTTAAACTTGCTAAAATAAATTTCACACCAGCAGCATTTTCTCCATTTTCAGAAACTCTCAAGGACGTGTGGACGCTCGCTGTAACCATGGCAACAGTGATGAGTTATGAGTGTGATATAGGTTAAATCCAAATGGATTTTTCTTTCAATAGTGAACTTCTAATGGTTAAAGGAGCTAAAACTGTGTTGGCACCAGGAGTTGGGTTTTTTTTCCGGAGTAAACGGTTGCGATATTTGTTTGACGCGGCGTCACTGGAGCAAACCGTTGGCCCGTGAACGTCGGGTCACTTTTACGCGAACAATGTGATTCGGACGGACTTTCACTGGCAGCTTTGTCAGTCGGCCGCGCTAAAGTTAGCCTGTGTGGCTAATGCAGCTCTCAGCAGGCATCCCAGCAATGTGTGTGTGTGTGTGTGTATTTTTAGCTCCATGTTGTTTGCTGATGTTATTAGGCAACATAAGATAAAAAGAGAGTCCCACTCATCTGCTTCATCATGACACGTGTGTGTGTGTGTGTGTGTGTGTGTGTGTGTGTGTCATACATCGTCTCTCACTTCCAACTGTTATCGCTCATGCTAGTGCTCCTCAATGGAATCGTGAGCTAGCGTCCAGCTGTAGCATTTAGGTGGTCACATGAGTGAAACATGTCTTCCTTTATGCTCTGTCCACTTAAAGGGATAGTTCACATTTTATTTTTTTACAGTCACCGTCACATTGACATAGTCACTCAGAAAAGCTGAATCTAGCCACGTAACAAAATGTTCACTGAATAAAATCTACGTAAGTTCAAGCCTACGATGTCTTAAGAAGATGTTCACATCTTTATCTCACTGTTACACAGACTTTTCCAACCAGGAAACTGAAGTTTTAAAAACCACTCACTCTCCCACACCAAACCCCATAGAGAAAATCAGTGATTTAAGCTCACGGGGACACAGGAGCTGCTGGTCTACTGCTGCCCCCTGTGGTCACTTTGTGTCACTGACACTAAATCTGAACGAAGGGTTTCAAACAGCAAATTCACAGAATAAGACATTTGAACTTAGTGATGGAGGCAGCAGTGGATCAACGACTCCTGTGTGTGTGTGTGTGTGTGTGTGACGTTAAAATCACTGATTTTCTCTATGGGCTTTGGTGTGGCAGAGTGAGTGGTTTACAAACTTCACTTTCCTGTTGGAAAAGTCTGTCTCACAGTGAGATAAACAAACGTAGACTTTGCGTCCAGGTTGATGTCAGCTGATCACATGTGCAGCTCATTGTTTGCTGTGATTAAACCGGGTTTAGAAATCACTAACAATGAATCGTTATCTGTTGATTAAAAACGAGTATCAAATCCAAAATAAAGTCACCTTTGACCTTTTTAAATTGTAAAAGTTTCCACACGTCGACTGTGATATCGCAAGGATTTATTCATCATAAAGTTTTGTTTACGTTTTTAACGTTAAACCCGTGAGGAAAGTTAAACAAAAAGCTTCTTCTGACTCTGTTTTTGCTGAGTTCTGTTGTTAAACATAGATTAAAAAACACTTAAACTAAAAGAAACATATGTGAAAAACAGTTTAAGTAAATACTTTACATTTTTTAAAATGTTAAGTGAAATTCTGTTGAATCTAATTTAAAAATGTAATTGAATTGTAATAAAGTTAACTTTGTGTTGTATTATTTAAGTTAATAAAAAATTCATTTTGTTATATTCAAGTTGAATGTGTGTTTTATCTAATTTAAAACAAATTATGTGATATCAAAATAAAGTTCTCATGGTCATATTAGTGAGGTCGGCCTTTCTTGCGGTCAGTGAAGGCAGCGCGAGGTCACGTGACCAGGACGTAGCGACATTTTCGTCTGTGAGCTCAAGTCAAACATCGCGGAAAGTTGTTCTTTACGCAGAGGGCGTCATTCGTTCAGAGCAGCTGACTATCTTTAGATGTGTGTGTGTGTGTGTGTGTGTGTGTGTGTGTGTGTGTACATTACCATAGGAAGGGCTCAGTGTGTGTGTGTGTGGTATGAGGACCTTTCATTATCACATTCCTGCAGAGGCCAACACATGGGAACTGACTCTGTCTGTGTCTCTGAGCGAGTTTGTTCACATCACTGATCACATGACGTTCATGACCGATCAATTATCCACACAATAGGTGACACAAGCTAAAATTATATTTAAAAAAAAAAAAGAGGCTACGTCAGTTTAAGTCTACGATATCTTTAAGAACACGTTCACGTGACGTTTGTTGTTAAGTGGCTGAAATCATTCAGTGAACCACTCACTCTCCCACACCAAAGCCCATAGAGAAAATCAGTGACTTTAACATCACACACACAGGAGTGGTTGATCCACTCCTGCCTCCGTCACTAAGTTCAAATGTCTCAATTTATGACTTATTTAAAATTCTTTGTTCAGATTGATCTCAGTGACACAAAGTGACCACACGAGGCAGCAGTAGACCAGCAGCTCCTGTGTCCCCGCCGGCTAAAATCACTGATTTTCTCTATGGGGTTTGGTGTGGGAGAGTGAGTGGTTTACTAACTTCAGTTTCCTGTTGTAAAAGTCTGTGTAACAGTGAGATAAAGACGTGAAACATGTTCTTAAGAGGCCGCTGACTTAGTTAGATGTACATGTTATGAGGTTAAGTCACGCCTGCAGGTGTAAACATTGTTTGTCTTAAGTTGTCAACATAACATTTAAAGCAGAATGTCAAACACATGGTGTTTGTTCACGACGACGAACCTGTCCACTGTCTCTCTCTCTCTCTCTGAAATATTCTCTCCTTTTTTCTCGCGGTGGTGAAGCGTCTTTACGTTGTGTTGTGTCAGCAGACGCTCGACTTTCCCTCCGTCTCCACATTCTTCTCTGTGGTTGTGTAATTGTTGGCTCAGTGCAGCGTCTGTCTGCGTTAGCTCGCTGGTCAGCAGCTGCTTTTAGCTCTGTGTGTGTGTGTGTGTGTGTTTGTTTACATGTCTTAATTAGGTTGCATGAGGACAAATATTCTGTCCAAACCCTTTTGTTGTGAGGACATTTTTAGCGCATCCTCACACAAGGTGTTCTTGAGGATTCAGACGAATAACACGTTCACACCGGCGCTTGGTTTTGTGTTGTGCTTTACGAGTTTTTGAAGAATTGTGGTTTTAATTTTTCTTGACAGAAAACAAGAAAATCAGGTGCAACCAAATGGACAAATATTATTGTTTCAGAGTTTAGGAGAAGATTAATCAACATTATTTAGAACAATAATCGTCAGATTAAACAATTGTCCATTCCAATTCAATCCAACTTTATTTGTAACTTGTAGACCGAGAACGCTGTAAAGAACAACTTAAAATGAGCTAAAGTCCGTCCAAACTAACAAAATGACTCGAAAATTCTGCAGCAATTGATTGTGCCTGTTTCTTGCTGTCGATTTGGATGGATTGAACCTTTAAAACGTGAAGAATTTAGACAAAGTGGTATTTTTGTGGAATCAACCATTAAAACTGATTCACAAGCCCCTCCCCTTCCCTGATTCCCACCCCTCCTCCTTCCAAACACCTGTTTCTAACTGTCCAAAACTGGTGAAAAACAGAGAAAACAACGTGTTTTAAAGTTGTCGTATTTCAAGAGCGGTTGATGATAGAGAGTAAATGTTTGGTGTGTGAGCGTCAGGAGGCTTTCAGGAGCTCCCACATTTAAATTTGTGACAAACGGGTGCAAGTTGACCGAGAAATTAGAGTTTTAAAATCACCCTCGTCTTCGTTTTTAGAAAACTCCAGAGCAGAATTTTAACATGGGAGTGAATGGGAGGTTTGAGCAGAACTCTCTGTGCTTTTAGGTGATTTTAAGAAAAACTGTGAGTCATATGAGAATGAAAACAACACACAGGGTTAGACGACAACAACAGCATCATTTTCATGTAAAATTGTTTGTATTGGTTGGAAATTGTGGGCGGGAGAAGAGTTTGTTTAGAGATTATTGTGATTATTTCATGAACTTCAGCAGAGTGTGCCACTCTGGTATTGAAAAGTTGTATCAAAACTTTGATTTAGGTGAGATAAAGTCTCACGTCTTGTGACTTGTTTCCCCTGTCCTGTTCATGTGGAAAATTAACAATATCAATAATCTCAATAATCTGGAGCACACTGGGCCAATTTTCCTTTTAATATGATGTCCATCAATTATAATCTTTAAGCAACAATCGGTGAGTTATAACTCAGACAATTAAGAATCATATTTTTAAAGGATATCGGCTAAATATGCATGTGGTCTAAAATAAAACAATGCCAATATGTATATGTGTATGTATGTGTATATGTCTATATGTATGTGTGTGTATATATATATATATATATATATATATATATATATATATATATATATAGTATAAACTGTAGTATAGTTAGTATAAAACTATGAAAGAAATCTTCAATTTCACCAAATCTTTATGCACTGCACCTTTAACTATTATTATTCAACTAAAGACTATTTTACATTGTGTGTGTGTGTGTGTGTAACTGCAGCTTAACAACAAGCCAGGCTTGTTCAACCAGACCCTATGAACACATGAATACTCCTGTGAAAATATGTGTGTGTGTTTCTGAGGACATTTTGTCTTGTCCTCACAACTTTAAAGGAGCTTTTTTTCCAGGGCTAAGTCCTGGTTTTAGGGTTAGGCTTAGAATTGGGTTAAATGTTAAGGTGAGGCACTTAGTTGTGATGGTTAAGGTAAGGGGTTCAACTCCTGCTGTGTCCTCACAAAGATATGAAAGCAAGTGTGTGTGTGTGTTTGATGGTAGATGCCTTTGATGTGATGTCAGCGTTTCTGCCCGTGGTCTCTGGTATGCAGACACCTAGACACACACACACACACACAAAGATTATAGTACAATCCAGTATCTATATCTATCATCTTGTCTCTCTTTGTTTTTATATGTGTGTGTTTGTGTGTGTGAGACTGTGTTGACTCAGAGCAAACACACACTCTTACTTTACTGTGTGTGTTTTTGTGCATTTGGAGCTTAAACATAACATTTGTTATTAAAGGTCCAATATGTAATACTCGAACGCCACCAGTAGGGCTGTCAGAACATGGAGGGGGCGGAGTTAAAAGTCAAAGAAACTTTATTTTTTTATTTTAAACCCTCTCAAACTGATCAAAATAGTTGACAATTCATTTAATAATTGATTCATCGAATGATCTTTGCGTCACATTGTCCAGCAGGTGGCACTGTGTCCTTGGTCCATCACAAAAAAAACAAGATAGGGACGTTTTGTTGCCTTTCTGTGAAAATTTCGGATTCCACGTCGTAGAAGACAACGCAACGAGACAAATCTGTCGTTGCATTTGTGTGCGGAAAATATCGTAACGTCCTTGAAGGAATTGGCACACCACGCGCTATAAATTCAAACCTTGTGAACGTCGCAGTTTCTATTTACGCAAACTCCTAGTTCCCAACTTCCAACGGCTTCTTAACCGTGATCGTAAACATATCCGAGGCTAGCCGTCGTTCACGATACCAGTCGAAGGCAAACATCGTAGCAACATGTTTACGGATAAAAAATTCCGACTGTTCGTCAGATTTACAGTGAAATGAACGCGACAGAATTGATTTGAACGATAAAAGTATCAGTGTTACGTTAAAAATCTTGGGTCAGGGGGCGTTTGAGATCTGAAGTTCTGGCTACAAATGGAACGCACCACTCATCTGAATCTCCATCTTTTTTCTCTACAGTCTTTTTTCCTTTTCTTTGTTCCTCTTCCCTTTTTCTTTACGAGCTTTTTCCCGCTTCTTTTTCTAACTGCAGCTTTTTCCTCCTCTTTTCTTCCCTCGTTACTCAAACTTTCCCTCTCCTTTTTCCCCTCCATTTCTTTATTTACTGTAAACATTTTATTTTCTTTCTTTCTTTCTTTCTCTTTACATTCCTGTCCTCTGTTATGTTTTCTCGTCGCCATGGTAACCACGGCTGCCTCACTTTTTTACCTCCGCCTCTTCTTCTGCTCTTGTCATCTCTCCGTTCTTCTTTTCCTTGTCCTTGTTTTTGTATGTCCTTTGTCTTCTCTCGCTCCTTGTCTCTCTCTCTCCCTCTCGCTCTCTCTCTCTTTGTCTGTGTCAGTCAATGTCGAACGCCCCTGCCCCAGGCCCTTTATAAACACACAGTTAAACACTAGATTCTTGTTCTCATGGGAAACACTGTGTCAGGTACTGTTACTGTCTGTGTGTGTGTGTGTGTGTGTGTGTGTAAAACCGCAAGTGTGTGTTCTTGTGCCTCATGAGGACCAAGTTCATCCAACACTCAAAGAGGACAACATTTTTTATTTACCTTTTTTTTTCAGCAAATTGTAATTTAAAAACGATGCTGTTCGCAATGAGCAAAGGTGATCACAGTTGTCACTACGAGTTGATTTGTTATGCGAAATACCCCAAAAAAATGGTCTCCGAAGTGATTTAATATCGCCACGCTTTTTCACTGTACCGATTGTGAAACTACAAAAATTATGTATGTATATATTTGTATCTATGCTGTTAAAATATGTATGTATATGTATTTGTAAACATCACAACGAAAACAAAAAGGAAGTAAAAATATGTATTATATTTTGAAAGGGTTACCCCTCAGTCAAAAAAAGCTAGATATTAAACATAATAAACATATACATTTATTTTAATAATACTACGTTATATCATTATTTTGATGTTTTCCCTAACCCAACTCTCTGATTGGCTGTCCTCAGGTGGAGTGGGCGGAGCTGAATCATGGCGGGTGCATCGGTGAAGGTGGCGGTGCGAGTCCGTCCGTTCAACTCCCGCGAGACGGGACGCAACGCCAAGTGTGTGATCCAGATGCAGGGAAACACCACGTGTAAGACACACACACACACACACATTTGTTTGTCCACACATGTGAGGACCGTAGATGTTGTCATTGTTACCTGGGTCTGGTGTAAAATTATATTTAATATATTTCCAAAAAAGTACTTAAACACTGATTTAAAATTAGATTTTAGCATTCTTTTTAGTAGAAAATATAATTTTATGGTAGTTTGTTTTTTTAAAGCTCCACTCGTCGAATTTAGGTCAAATTATTTTGCTAGATAGAAATTGAAAAGTTGTTTTTTTAAAAGTGTACAACAACATGATTATATGAATTATTGTTTTTGGTGAGGATTTTTGACCACCATGTTTTTACAGTAGCCCATAATGGACAAACTAAATATATTTTCAGCTGTTATGTTATTGGTTCATCTGTCAATTATTTTCTCGATTAATATGATTAGTAGTGATTAGTACTTTGGTCTCAAATGTCTTATCTAAGATAAGACATTTATGGAGCAAAGAAACCAGGAAATACGCACATTTAAGAAAAATATCAGTTTTAATGATTAAAAAAAACACCCAAATTGATCAGCTATGAAAATAGTAGCCGTTTATTTTGTTAATTGATTAATAATCAATGAATTTTAATGAATTAGCGAAATGAAAGTGACCTTCACTGATCAGGAAAGAATCAATAACATGTTGATTTTCTTAAAAAAATCAAGATTTTTTGATTTTCTTTCCTAAAAACATTCATTTCATTTTCTGACATTTGACTTTATAACATTGATCGAGTACATGTTTTGTCCATAAAATGTCAGAAAATTGACAAAACTGGAGACAAAGATGTCCTCAACTATCTTTGTTTTTGTCCACGAACTAAAATAAATAAAAAAAATCAGTTTTGTTTGTTCCTTTGTTCTATGGAGCAAAGAAACCAGGAAACATTCACATTTAGGATCAGAGAAACTGGTGTAAAACATTAATAATCACTTAAATCACTTTATACTGCTTTAACACTTAACTTAATGTAAATGTCTTCAGCCGTTTCTCCTGTGCAGTCATGTGACCTCTCAACCTGCTGCTATTGACACTCACAAACACACTGCATTTATTAATAGACTCGCAGCAGCACGACTGTGTCTGAGTCCAGTACTTTTTACGCTCTACCCGTAAATAAACCTTTTTGAAAAAGCTCTTTCCGTCAAAAACGCGACAGTGGAGCTGTAACTCTGCCACAGAAATATAGACAGCGGACTAACGTGTTCATTCTTGTTTGATGTTTGTCTCATGTTGATTCTCTGATTTTCAGGCATTTCAAACCCCAAACTGGGCAAAGATGGAGCCAAGAATTTTACCTTTGACTATTCCTACTGGTCACACACAACGGTGATCATACACACACACACACACACACACACACACACACGTGATTTATTCAGCAGGAAAAAGCAGGATGAGAAATGACCGGAGTTGTGTGTGTGTGTGTGTTCAGACTGATGACCCCAGCTTCGCGTCTCAGCGGCAGGTCTACAAAGACATCGGGGAGGAGATGCTGCTGCACGCCTTCGAAGGTGAAAAAAAAAAAACTGAGCAAAAACCATCCAGAGATACAGGCTCGACGATGTTCTCGCAACAAGAGAAACATCCACTCCTTTAAAGTGTTTGTTTGTTTCCCCTCAGGTTACAATGTGTGCATTTTTGCGTATGGACAGACCGGTGCAGGGAAGAGTTACACCATGATGGGGAAACAAGAACCGGGGCAGGAAGGCATCATTCCACAGGTAACACACCCTCTATAAACGCTTCTTTTCTTCCTCACTCTCCCACACCAAAGTCCATAGAGAAAATCAGTGATTTTTTAGCTGCTGGTCTAATGCTGCCTCGTGTGGTCACTTTGTGTCACTGAGGTCAATCGGAACAGAGGATTTCAAATGCCCAAAGTCACAAAATAAGACATTTGAACTTAATGATGGAGGCAGCAGTGGATCAACAAATCCTGTGTGCTGTGATGTTAAAATGGCGGATTTTCTCTATGGGGTTTGGTGTGAGACAGAGTGGAGTGATTTACTGAATGATTTCAGCCACTTAACAAGAGACCCACCCAACAGAACCTACGTCAATTTAAGTCTACGATGTCTTGAGAACACGTTCACGTCTTTATCTCACTGTGAGACAGAGTTTTCCGACAGGAAACTGAAGTTTGTAAACCACTCACTCTCCCACACCAAACCCCATAGAGAAAATCAGTGATTTTAACATCACAGCACACAGGAGTTGTTGATCCACTTCGTCCTCCATAATTCAAGTTCGAGTGTTATTTCTGTCAATTCTGTGTTTCAATTCCATTGTTGAGATTTTCTCAGTGACACAAAGTGACCACACGAGGCAGCAGTAGACCAGCAGCTCCTGTGTCCCTGTGAGTCTGATGTTGAGTCATGAGTCCACCTTTAACATGTCTCTTGTCTCCGTGTCCAGTTGTGTGAGGACCTGTTTCAGAGGACAGGAGAAAACTCTGACCCCGACCTGAACTACTCTGTGGAGGTAAACTCACTCCGATCCAGACAAGATTCACTCAGGTGAGCGCTGATTGGCTGAATTGTCTCTCGTCGTCCTCCAGGTGTCCTACATGGAGATCTACTGTGAGCGGGTCAGGGACCTGCTCAACCCAAAGTCTCAAGGGACTCTGAGGGTTCGAGAGCATCCCATCCTGGGGCCATACGTGGAGGACCTGTCCAAACTGGCTGTGACCGGATTCACCGACATCCGGGACCTGATGGACGCCGGCAACAAAGCTCGGTTAGTCTTTGAATTTTAGTCATTTTAAGTGTTTACTAACGAGACAGGTGGATGTTTACGCTGCGGCCCTGAAACTGCTGGAAAAGCATTCTGGGAAATGTAGGAAATCCCAAATATCAAATTAGATTTTTGGAAATTTGGTTGATTCCAGGACGGTCGCGGCCACAAACATGAACGAGACATCGTCCAGGTCGCACGCCGTCTTCACCATCGTCTTCACCCAAAAACGGCGGGACCAGATGACCGGCCTGGACACAGAGAAGGTGTGTGTTCTCGTTTTCAGTCCTTGTGAGGACCGCGTGTAGGAACCCACCTTATGAGGACTTTTTAAAAACAGGGATTTTAAAAGATAACTGTTATAAAAAAAAAACTTCTCTTCAGGTCAGTAAGATCAGTCTGGTGGACCTGGCAGGAAGTGAGCGAGCCGACTCCTCGGGGGCAAAGGGCACCAGGCTCAAGGTCAGAAGTTGTTCCACGTTGCCCTGGTGCGCGTTTAACGTGTTTTTACTTGTTAATGAAATCGACTTTTACCTGCATACAGGAAGGAGCAAACATCAACAAATCTCTGACCACGCTGGGGAAAGTGATATCAGCTTTAGCAGAAATGGTCAGTCGACGCACGCTTTTGTTTAAATTCTTCATTAAAAATGTAGACAATTGTCCTGAAATGTCCCCGTTTATCGTCTCTCCTCTGCAGCAGAGTAGTAAGAAGAGAAAAAGTGACTTTATCCCCTACAGAGACTCTGTACTTACCTGGCTACTGAAGGAAAACCTGGGTAAGTGGAAGGAGTGGAATTCACACCCGCACCTTTTTTTGATTCATCTAATTTGCTTTTTTGCTCCATAAAATGTTGAAAAATGTAAATGTAATGTGAAATAATAATGATGTTGTTTTGTCCACAAACTATACTAGAGTTGTTACTAGTTAACAGGAAGTAAGCGGTCACTAACGTTAGTGTTGTGGACGTGTTTGATCAGGAGGAAACTCTCGTACGGCCATGATCGCCGCTCTCAGTCCTGCTGACATCAACTATGAAGAAACACTGAGCACCCTCAGGTCAGACACTCTGTCAGGCTTTGTTGTCGTGCCGTGACCTGTTTGTGTGTGTTAATCTAATCTAATCTGTGTGTCGCGCTCCAGGTATGCTGACCGTGCCAAACAGATCCGCTGTAACGCTGTGATCAATGAAGATCCCAACGCCAAACTGATCAGAGAGCTGAAGGACGAAGTGGAACGACTGAGGAACCTGCTCTTCTCACAGGGTCTGCAGGAGCTGCTGGATAATGCTGGTATGTATTATAGATATAGATACATAGATATGTATGTGTGTGTGTGTGTGTGTGTATATATACAGTATGTGTACATATATACATATATGTATATATATTGTATATAAGTATATATATATATGTGTGTATATATATATATGTATATGTGTGTATATGTATATGTGTATATGTATATATATATGTATATGTATCTATACACATATATGTATATGTATCTGTACACATATATATGTACATATGTATGTATATGTACACACACTATAACGGACTACCTTTTAGTGGTATACACACACACGTAGTAGTAGTTTATTGATAAATACACACTGAAATTAATACATTAAACTTGATGTTGTGAACACATGAAACAATGTGACGGAAACATTTAGACTGTGTGTGTGTGTGTGTGCGTGCGCGTTTATTAAAACATGTATGTGTGGCATGTGTTGAATGCACAGTCGGGTATTTACAGACAGCAGCTGTGTGTGTGTGTGTGTGTGTGTGTGTGTGTGTGTGTGTGTGTGTGTGTGTGTGTGTGTGTTACATACTGTTCTTTACATAACCAGGATGACAAACATTCCTGCTCATTAAAAACACAAACCTCTCTTTTTCCTCTTTAAAAGTCAACAACAACAACAATGGTCCTGGCGGCATTATGGGCGTGGCCTCCTCTCCTCTGCAGCTGGCTCTCACAGCCAATGGGATTACAGAGAACAATGGCCCCGCCCCTTCAGGTGACTCTTGTGTTTTGTTGGTACTGACATTGACATTTTCATTTTTTACACACGTTGGTTGAAATGAACATTTTTATAAAATAAGGGTGATATGTTAAATAAAGTAGCGCAAAATGGCTCATTAGCGCCCCCAAAGGTGAAACCTGGTAGGACAAAGCCGAAGTTGCGCCGAATTCCCCGAAACTTGGTGGGAATGTGTCACAGCCCGAGGCGAACAAAAAAGTCTATTGGGACTATGGCCTCAACTCAACAGGAAGTCGGTCATTTTGAATTTGGAGTCCCTGTTGGCGTTTTGCACGTTTGGTAAAAAGCAACTGTGGGCTAAAGCTACAAGAGTAACTCAAATATCCTCGAGAAAATGTTCATCGAGACAATATTCTTTTTCTCCTCTGCAGATGTGGGGGAGCCGACATCCTCAGAGGACACACCTGCCGACCCCGATCACCCGATCGAGAACGGGGAGGAGGCTGTCAGCGAGGAAACCATCAGCAAAGAGGAAGCAGCCGAGCGACTGCTGGTAAGTCTGACATTACCCCCATCTGTTAGCGGACACGGTGGGACTACTTCCTGTTAACGCTGACGTATTAACATGAAAATGTGTATTTTATTTTGAAATAATAATTACTCAAATTAAAAGATGACATGAAAATGTGTATTTTATTTTGAAATAATTACTCAAATTAAAAGATGACATGGAAACTTGTATTTTATTATGAAATAATAATTACCCAAATTAAAAGATGACATGGAAATGTGTGTTTTATTTTGAAATAATAATTACATACTCAAATGAAGAGATGACATGAAAATGTGTTTTTTATTTTTAAATAATAATTACTAAAATTAAAAGATGACATAATAACATGCATTTTATTTTGAAAGAACAACTGAAAACAAAAACATGTATTTTATTTTGTAAGAATAACTACTAAAATTAGTGTGCGTGTGTGTGTGTAGGAGACGGAGAAGATCATCGCTGAACTCAACGAAACTTGGGAAGAGAAACTCAGAAAGACTGAATCTATTCGCCTGGAGAGGTGATCAATCACAGCTGATCAGCAGATCAATAACCTCCAACAAACAACTCGTCTCAAAGTCTCTCCCCCTCTCTCTTTCCCTCTCTCACCCAGAGAGTCCCTGCTGGCAGAAATGGGCGTGTCCATTTCATCCAAAGAAGACGGAGGAACGCTGGGCGTCTTCTCTCCTAAAGGAGTGAGTTTACGTTTTTGATGAGTCATGACTTCACGATGCGTTCAGTTTACCGCACAATGTTACCGAACCACACAAAAATGTCTTAATACTACGAAAAAATCATGCCCTTGATGTCAATTTTATATATCTTTTAACACAAAATGTTATTATTATTGAGTAGAAACGTTGGTAAAATAACCTAAATGTCATTAAATAACTGTAATGCTCAAAAACACACGAGGAAGGACATGTTTTTGGGGGGAATTTTAAAGCAATAAGATTCTTAATCACTTTAATCTGCAAAGCAGCGCCGCCTTGTGGCACTTCAATATAAATGTGTGTGTGTGTGTGTGTGCAGACACCTCACCTGGTCAACTTGAATGAAGACCCTCTGATGTCAGAGTGTCTACTGTACTACATAAAAGAAGGCGTCACCAGGTAAATGTTGCTCATCATCACGTATAAGCAGAGGTCAGGGGTCACACACACACACCTTGGTTAACAATAATAATGTGTGTGTGTGTTCCAGGGTTGGACAGCAGGACGTGGACATTAAACTGTCTGGACAATTTATAAAAGAGATTCACTGTGTTTTTGTCAGTGAGATCAATGATCAGGGAGAAGGTGAGACATGTCTGTCTGTCTGTCTCTGTTGCCTGTTTTTCAAAATAAAATGCTTGTAATATTTCAACTAAATGTCCAAATAATGTGTGTGTGTCAGGCGAGTGAGTTTAGTTCGATGTGATCGCCCTCTGGTGGTCAAAGTTGTGCAAGTGCAGCTCTGCTGAAGGTGTGTGTGTGTGTGTGTGTGTGTGTGTTCACTCAGTGTGTGACTCTCTTTCTTTTATCTCTTCCTGTAAAAGCTTCCAGGATATCTTGTCAGGTATTGTTTAATAAGTCACTGGTTACCATGGTAACGTCCACTTCACGATCATGCCTGTGTTTCCTGCCCCTCCCCCCCCACCCACACACACACTGTATGTGTGTTTGTGTTTGACTGTTGTGTCTTTATTGGACTGTTTTTGTTTTGTTTAAATTGAACTTTATTGAACACTTCCTGTCGCCGCAGTGGACGTCATCCTGGAGCCGTTAGTCGGAGCGGAGACGTACGTCAACGGGAAGCAGATCACCGACTCCACCGTCCTGAAACAAGGTAACGAGGAGCCACGTGAGCACAAGCGCTCAAGCGCTGAAGTCTGCGGCTGATTTAACGCGACTGTGTCCGACGCCAGGTCACCGCATCGTCATGGGGAAGAACCACGTGTTCCGCTTCAACCACCCGGAGCAGGCGAGGCTGGAGAGGGAGCGCAGTGTCACGGCGGAGCAGCAGGGGGAGCCGGAGGACTGGAACTACGCTCAGAAGGAGCTGCTGGAGAAGCAAGGGATCGACATCAAGCTGGAGATGGAGAAAAGGTAAAAACCCGCTCACTCTCCCGCACCAAACTCCAGAGAGAATTCATCTGAATGATGGATTTTAAACGCCGAATTGAACTCAGTGATGGAGGCAGCAGTGGATCAACAGCTCCTGTGTGCTGTGATGTTAAAATCAGTGATTTCCTGTCAGAGTGAGTGCTTTACAAACTTCAGTTT
Source organism: Solea senegalensis (assembly GCF_019176455.1). NCBI lineage: Eukaryota > Metazoa > Chordata > Actinopteri > Pleuronectiformes > Soleidae > Solea > Solea senegalensis. The sequence continues at coordinate 32,375,149 of NC_058023.1, forward strand.
CCTGTTGGAAAAGTTTGTCTAACAGTGAGATAAAGACGTGAAGATGTTCTCATTTACTATCACTGACGTGTGTGTGTGTGTGTGTGTGTATGTGTGTGTGTGTGTGTCACAGACTACAGGACATGGAGACTCAGTACCGTAAAGAGAAGGAGGAGGCTGATCTGCTGCTGGAGCAACACAGACTGGTGAGTTTCTGTTTGTGTGGAGTTAAAGCAGGTAGTTAATCTGGTAGTAGTTAAACCTCTGTGTGTGTGTGTGTGTGTGTGTGTGTTTAGTACGCAGACAGCGACAGCGGTGATGACTCAGACAAACGCTCGTGTGAAGAGAGCTGGAGACTGATTTCCTCCCTCAGAGAGAAACTGCCTGCCAACAAGGTACACATACACACACACACACACCCCGAATTCACCGCCATCCCCCGGTGTTGCCGTTGAACCCAGTGTCAGACACACAAACGTCACCGCGTCACTGTGACACTGAGGGAAACTTCTGAATGGACTTCTGCAGCCTCTGGGCAGGTTTTAAGAAGCGGGTTCTGTTATCTGTGTCTCCAGGTCCAGACCATAGTGAAGCGCTGTGGTCTGCCCAGCAGTGGGAAGAGGAGGGAGCCGCTCAGAGTTTATCAGATTCCTCAGAGGAGGAGGATCAGCAAAGACCCCAAACGTGTCACCATGGACGACCTCCGCATGCAAGCTGTCAAAGAGATCTGCTACGAGGTGTGTGTGTGTGTGTGTGTGTACTGAGAGGTCACTAAAAACATGGCTGTCAGCAGAAACACAAAGTCTTCAATATCTCAAAAATATTTTTCCCATTTAATCTCACTGTTAGATGAGGTTTGTAAAGCACTCACTGTCTCACACCAAAGCCCATAGAGAAAACCAGTGACTTAACGTCACAGCACACAGGAGTTGTGGATCGACTGCTGCCTCCATCACCAGGTTCAAAAGTCTTATTTTGTCACTTTGGCTTTTGAAATCTTTCATTTGGACTTACTGTAGTGTCTTAAAGTGACCACAGGAGGCAGCGGTAGACCAGCAGCTCCTGTGTCAAATGCCAGCTAAAATCACTTATTTTCTCTATGGACTCTGGTGTGGGATAGTGAGTGACAGCTCAGGTGTCAGTCACTTTAACAAGGTTAGCGCAGCATAAAAACAAAGGGAGAAACCGCTAGCTTCATCCTGTCAAAGTTGACACAGACAATTCCTCTCGATCACCTCCAGGTGGCGCTGGGAGATTTCCGTCACTCGCGCCAGGAGATCGAGGCGCTGTCCATCGTCAAGATGAAGGAGCTGTGTCGCATGTACGTCAAGAAGGACGCCAGTGAGCGCGAGAGCTGGCGGGCAGTTGCCCAGGACGTCTGCGACACGGTGGGCATCGGAGAGGAGAGGAGCCCCCCCGCGGAGGAAGGCGGGGGAGGAGGAGGAGAGACGGGGGAGGGAGCACCGAAGGGAAAAGTGTACGACCTGAAGGCTCACATCGACAAACTGACCGACATCCTGGAGGCGAGTCGAGTGTTTGAAAGTCCCGCCCTGTTTCGTGTGAATGCGTTAATTATTGCTGTTGACCAGGAGGGGGCAGCGCTGAGGTTCACGTGTGTTTGTCTCTGACGCCTCCAGGAGGTGAAGCTGCAGAACAACATGAAGGACGAGGAGATCAAAGCTCTGAGGGACAGGATGATCAAGATGGAGAGCATCATACCTGTGCAGGTACGTCCACGCCCTCGCGTCCCCACGCCGCCGCACGCCGCTCTCTGTCCAACACACTCACTGTTTTGTTTCCCCTCCGGTTTCCAGGACGACGAAGTGAACGGCGAAGAAGGCGGGTCTCCTCCTCCTCAGAGGGACGGTGGGGGGGACGGAGACTGCGAGGGTGACGTGGTCCCGGACGGCAGAGTGGAGCGGCTGATGAACGAGGACCCGGCGTTCAGGAGAGGACGCCTCCGGTGGCTGAAGCAGGAACAGCAGCGGATCCTGAACCTGCAGCAGCAGAACATCACCAAGAAGCTGCGAGGACAGAACCAGACCCCGGGTCAGTGGGCGGAGTCATACTTTGACCTGGTTCTCCCCGCCTCTAACTGCATGATGTGTGTTTAATGTGTCTGTGTCGCCCCCTGCAGGTCAGAACCTGCCCGTTGTTCCTGTGCATCTACCAGGGACCGGGCGATTCATCCCTCCACAGGAGCGCAAGCTCAAATTCCCCTTCAAGAGTAACCCCGCCCACCGGTTGTCATGGGGACCAGCCAGCGCCGCTCTGGAGGCTCTGGGTCTCGGGGAAGGGGGAGGAACCGAGGGTGGAGAGCAGAGGGAGGAGGGTGGAGGAGAAGGTAAAGGCTCCTCCTCGCCTCCACCTCTTCAGAGTCATCAGTCTCCTGCTCTTTTGCCCCTCCCCTTTCAGGCCCCACCCCCTCGCATGCGCTCCCCCAGCCCTCATCGCGCCTGGCAACAGCGTAACCAAGGGAACTTCCACTACCAGCACCAGGGCAACAACCAAAACCAACAGCGCCGCTACCGCCGCAACTCTCTGGACAGCTCCGCCCACAACTTCAGTCATTACGACAACGGCCAGCAGCATGGCGGGGGTGGCGGTCACCAGGGGCGACCACGACAGAGGAGGGGTGTGTCACCCGGGCCAGGTGGGGAGCGAGGGGGAGGAGACGGAGGCTTCCATTATAACCAACACCCACCCCAGCAGTATCACCACCCCCACCCCTACTACAACCCCCACAATGCACCATTCCAGCCAGGGCCGCACCCCAACTACCACAGCCTGCCACGGCCCGGGGCTCCGCCCCCTCCCACTGACATGCTGCTCATGGCGGGGCCGCCGCTGCCGCCGGGTGGGTGGGGCTTCACAACCCCGCCCAGGATGAGACGGCAGTTCAGCGCGCCGGACCTGAAGAACAAGGAGACGCCCATCTGACCTCTGAACTCTTGATACGGAGGTTTTCTGATGTGGCTGCGGGACAGAGGGGGGAGGGGCCCTGATGCTGTAGTGACGTGTGTGTGTGTGTTGTCATCACACACACACACACCCTGTATCTTCAATCCTGCTGTGTGTGTGTGTATGCGTGTGTGTGTGTGTGTTTGTGTCTTCCTCCTAGCTTTTACGCTAGCGTGGGTTACCTGTTGCCATGACAACACTTTATTTTGCCGACCTTTTAATTCAAGATGGAAGTTTATCATATAATGAGTTGTTTTTGTTGTTTTTTAAAAAATTGATCAGTCATTGATACCAAGTGTCGGATGCGTGTTAGCCGGGGAGGCTAGTTTGTGTTAGTGTTTTTTTGAAGGATGAAGTGGGTGTGGCATGGTGCGTGTACTTTATATGAGCGTCAGCTTTTAGGTCCTCTGTTTCAGCCGTCGTTAGCCTCGAGGGGCTAACTATTCTGGTTTAGCCTGACAGGTCTGTGTTAGCTTGGGCTAGCTACTTAGCTTGAGCAGGGAGAAAAATGGTTCAAAATGGTTGCCGTTTATTAGGTGTTTTTTTAGGCGTAGTAGGTGACGTGTTGAAGTGTAAAAAGAATCTGTAGTTTAGCTTAGCCTAGCTTAGCTTAGCTAAGGCAGCATTCAGGTTACATGGGGAGTCACTTTGACCATGAACTCATTAGTTTTACTTGCGTCATTTTAAGTCATGTTTGTCAGGAATGCAGAAGAATTTGGATGATCCCAAGTTGCACCACCAGGGGGAGTTAAAGTGCGATTTAATAAAACGCTAATGAAGTTTCACCAACTGACTCAACCCGGGGCTTTGATTCTGGGTGTGAGTCGTGGTTTTAAAGGAATATTATGAAAATGCTCAAACAGGAGACTGCGTTAAAATAACAACATTTTTTTTTTTTTAGCAGAGAGCCGAAATCACGCGTGGTTTGCACCTGGCGACGCCAATCCTGCGTTAGCGCACGTTGTCCTCGCGATTACCTCAAAAGTGAATCCCACAAAAAAAACGTGCACTTTACGTCCTTCGCCTCTGACGCTGTATACGCTCGCGTGACTTGACGTTGTGAAAAGTATTCGACGTTAACGCGACTTTCAGACGCCTCTTTGTTCAGAGTTGAAGAGGACATTTTTTAATAAACATTAAAAAATCCCATGTGACCTGAACGCTGCGCCGCGGAGAGCTGCAAACCAAAGAAAAGCCGCTGTGCGGCGCCTCCTGCTGGAGCGCCGACAGACGCACTGCTGTACAGACAGAACGTGATGAAGGAAGAGGCGGAGCTGTGGTTGTAAATGTGTTGAAGCGCCGTGTCGTGTGTGTATATTTGAAGTCTTGTTTTCATGAAGATGAATCTACTTTTTAACGGTGAGTTCACCGTCTCGGGCAATCGTGGCGGGGAAGACGCAGCAAGTGATACCCGACATCAGTGGAGATGTACTAATCATGGTGGGTCGTAGTTTACGTAGGGATGTGTGAGCAAGGGACTCTGGGAAATGTAGTCGGAGAGCGGTGGGGCGGATGAGAGAATGGTGAGAAGCACGAGAAGAGACTTTGTTTTGTTGTAAATGACGAGAGACGCGAGGACCTGACACCACTTTAGATTTGATTTGTCCAAAAGCGGAAGGGACGGCGGCGAGAAGACGCTGCCTTCATGAGACGCTGGGAAGATGGGAAATGTGGCGTGGGCAGCACCCATAAACCGCTCGCTCTGCTACACCAAACCCCACGGAGAAAACTGCTGGGTTTAACGTCTCAGCACGCAGGAGTCGTCGCTCCGCTGCTGCGTCCGTCGTTGAGCTTGTACGTGTTATTTTGTCACTTCAGATTTACCTCAACGTCATAAACTCACCACACGAGGCAGCAGTAGACCAGCGGCTCCTGTGACCCGCAAGCTTAAATCGCTGATTTTCTCTATGGGGTTTGGTGTGGGAAAACAAGTGGTTTCACAAATTTCGGTTTCTTGCTGGAATAGTGACGTAAAGACACGATAAAACGTGATCTGAAGAGAAACATCGCAAACTTAAACTTCTTTAACGTTCCCAAAACAACGATGTGTTTGCTGTTGGGAGGAGCTGGGAGTTTGTGGCACTGCACTGCCTGAAACCCCGCCCCCTCCCCCCCAGAAACAGAGCAAGGCATTGTGGGAATCAGAACCAACCACTGGGAGCGCTCTCTCCCTGACAGTCGGAGTCGCCATGGTGATGACGATGACGACAAAAACAGCCGATTGGCTGGCGAGACGTGACATCAGCAGATTAGTTTGGTGCGTTTGTCTCGACCAATCGCGGGACAATCGCATTAATCTGCCGCCACCGCAGGGCATGATGGGAAATGATGTTTTCCCCGTTTTTTTTCTTTTCTGTTTTTCAGTTTCCAGCTCTGGGCTCTGATTGGCTTTTTTATTTTTTAATTATTATTATAATCTTTTTCTCTTTTTTTCTGAATATTTTAACCCCGCCTCCTTGTTTGACTTTTACTTTATGATGTCATCATCACTTCTATTAATATAATTATGATAAAGTTATAAGCGTCGTTAATGTCGGTTCTTGTGGATGCTGCTAAAGGGAGCTTGGTCGCCCTCATGCACGTGTGTGTGTGTGTGTGTGTGTTTATTTAGAGTCATAATCTAATGTTTGTTTTTCTTTATGAATCTGATTTTAGTTGATTTTCTTAACATCTGTTACTGGAGGAGGAGGGGCCTGAGGAGTGGGGGGGCAGGGTTATGAAGCTGTTGCCATGGTAATTTGTGCCGATATCCGTTTAACTTGTTTACGACTGATTTACCGTGAAAACGTTTACGACAAACGTGCGGAAATTCTGCGTTCCGACCACAAATGGAACGTAACATTAACTCAAAACATTCTCGTCGTCTCCTCTCTCTGAATAGCCCCGCCCACTCCCTCTGTGACATCACGGCATGGACCGTGGAACGTGTGATGACATCATCACGGCCAAGCCCCTCCTCCTATTGGCTGAGATGTTTTTCTGTCTGTTTATTTTTTTTGTTGGTTTTCTTGTATCAGGAACCAATCTCAGGCTCTACCTGCAGAAAACGTGACGGCAATAAAAGTGTCGACAAACACGACTCACTTCCTGTTTTTCACAGAGTCTCCGCCCCCGCATAGGCCACTACAACCAGTTAGCTGTCATGTTAGCCACAACACCTAGTTAGCAGCTGCTACAACCCAGAAAAGCAGAAGCAAAATCATCAGGCACATCCAGCTAGTAGCTGCTACATTAACTTCAATGATGACAAACTAGCAGCTGTTACATTAGCAACCATAACCAATTAGCAGTAGCTACAATAGATAATGTTGCTAAATTAACTACCTCAGTCAGCAGTTGTTTTTGTTAATAAAAGTCAACTCCATCAGAGTCCAGTGTCACTTCCTGCTCCAGCAGCTGTCAATCAAACCTCACTCAGCACATTCTCTCACACACACAGTGTCAGTGTGAGGAACATTTCACACAATGTGGCTCTTCGTCCTCGTCCTCCTGTCCCCCGTTACCACGGTTACTGCTGTGACCGGCTGCCACAGTGACCGGGACAAGGACGACCGGCCGAGGCAGAACTGCACGGCGGCCGGTTTCAGCAGCATCCCGGCGGGAATCGAACGCTCAACCAAGGTAAGTGACGGCAATGATCCTTGTTTCTGAATCGTATCTATCACAGATAATTGACAGGGGCACATCAAAGATCCGACTTTTTCTTCATTAGTAACATTTTTCCATTAACATCGCTGCAGCATAAAGACGTTCCCGAACAAACTGTCACATTTGAACAAAATGCCCAAACTTGCTGCCAGAAGATAAGAGTGATGGGAGGAAACCACAAACTCCCTGCATTTAGACTGATTACAGTTTGACTGAAAACTTTTTTCCCTGTTTCTAGGTCCTGCTGTTTCCCAGGAACCTGTTCACCAGCCTGTCCTGGTCCTCCTTCCAGGTCTTTGAGGCAATCTATGAGATCGACCTCACAGACAACAAGGTCTCCTTCTGAACGATAATATTGTTGAAGTTTATTGTTCCGGGATCAAAAGGTTCATGTGTGTTGTGTGTGTGTCCAGGTTCCAGAGGTGACCCCCAGGGTTTCTCCAACCCTGCCCACCCTCAGCGTCCTCCGACTGGGGTGGAACCGTCTGAAGTCTCTCCCCGCCGACTCCTTCTCCGCGTGTCCTGCTCTGACCGAACTCTACCTCGACAACAACAATATCGAGTCCCTGAGCAACCACACCTTCTCCGGACTCAGCAAACTGGAGGTGTTAGCATGTAGTATCAGTGTGTTAGCACACTGTAATACTAACTGTTGTGGTTGTTAGCAACAAGAGGGAGGGTTTGAAGATCGCATTTGCAAAGAAAACTTTGAAGGTTTCTTCATAAAGCTAGCATTATGTGTTACATCCATGCTAACTGGCCAGCTAGCCCCACAGCTGGACTGTAAGTGGCCACCTTTGACCCCCTAATTAGTTGCTAGTATCTGCCAGCCATTAGCTTGTGCTTTTTTTCTGGTAGCTATCCTATAGCTAGCTTTTGAGTCAATCGACGAATCATGTTGCCATCTCTTAACCTGTCGTGGCCCTGGAACCTGGCTACAATATATTGTCAAAGCTGATATGGAAGTTAGGTTTTAAAACGATTGCAGTTAGCATTCTATGTTACATCAATGCTAACTAGCCAGCTAGCCCCACATTTTCTGCCAGCCATTAGTGTTAATGTTGTACTTTTGTTTTTTTAAAGATAGCTAGCTGATTTCAATCAATCAGCGAATCATGTTGCGATCTCTTAACCTGCTAGCTGCAAATATATCGTCATAGCTTACAAGGAAGTTTGGGTTTAAACCGTGCTAATTTGCAGCTAGCTTCTTGTTCGTTTTTAAATGAAAATGAAACATTAACTAGTTGCTAGGAAGCTAGCCTCCAGCTAACTTTTCTACCATGTGTATACACACCACATCCCTCTCACAAGTAACACCTGTTATCGCGTGCTATCACCTTTCAGATCCTGGAGCTGTCGTCTAATCGAATCAAATTGCTTCCAGAACTCATGCTCCACCCCCTTCCTGCCATAGAAACTCTCTTCCTGGAGTCCAACAAGGTGAGAGAACAAACACCAAAAGCTAATAAATAGTCATTCACTCTGTTGCCTGAAGGGGGCGGAGGCGGTCCATTCATTTCACTGTCTCTTTAATTTCAGATCAAAGTGATGCCAGACAATTGGTTCGAAAAAAAGGAGGAGGTGCCATATCTCTACCTGTCGATCAATCCCTGGGCCTGTTCCTGTTCCCTCAGTTACTTCCACCAATATCTTGGGGATCACGAACTCAACTTCTACGTTCGCGATGGACCAAACATCAGGAGCGACGCGGAGAGCGTGGTGAGACTTTTCTGAAGTGAAGCTATTTCTCACGTAGCATCACTCACAGGATTAGCGTTGACGGATCACCGCTGTGGGATTGTTTGTGGAACGCAACCAGCAAATGATCGCCTGTGGCTAACGCTAGAGCTAACTACAATTATCTACACCATTGGTCGTCCACACATCACTACACAAGATTTTTTTTACTCAAGATCAAATATTTCAACTCAAGCGAGGAAAGCAAACTATGACAGTGAGATTTGCGCAGAGAGGGCGACCAGTTATCGTCTCGGAGTGTTCTTGGGTGCCCATATCAGGAATTGTGTCGATTATTGGAACTGGTGTTTTACTTTTAACAGTCACTGATGTTATTAAGTTCTTGTACCACTAATAAGGTGTGATAGAGATGTCTTTCACTTCCTCCTCACGCTCGTAGGAGGATAATTCCACAACGGCACATTTTTTTATTCCAGTTTCACGTAAAAGATTACATTTTTGATAAAGGTAAAGTTTTGTGTTGAGGTTTGTACAATGAGATTTTCATCGTTACTTTAAACGCATATCGGTTCCGAATATCGGTTAACAAGTAATAATCAGGATCGTTATCAGCCCAGAAATGCTACGTTAGGACTAACCTTAACTTAACCCTTGGTGCGTGTATATAATCCAAGAAAATGTCATTTTGTCTTGTTTTTCTTTTTTAAATGGTTGCTTTGTTTTTGCAGGTGTGCGACTCTCCACCATTTCTTAAGGATAATTCGTTAGTGAATCTGGAAGAATCTGACCTGTGTCCAGAGGAAGGGACACTTCCTACTTCTCCCCCCACTACTCCTCCTACTACTCCTACTACTTCTACACCTACGACTACTATTCCGACTACTCCCCCTCTCCCTCCTACTACTACTCCTACTACTATTCCTACTACTACACCTCTGATTACTATTCCGACTACTCCCCCTCTCCCTCCTACTACTCCTACTACTACTATTCCTACTACTACACCTCTGACTACTCCCCCTCCTACTACTCCTCCTACTACACCGCCGACTACTCCCCCTACTACTACTCTTCCTACTGCTCCTGCGTCTACATTTGTATCCTCGGTGGACCACCCAGTCTTCACATGGTCCTGGTATGAAACCTTCACCAGGTTCTTTGAATGGTCAGGACATTCGGAGGACGAGCGCAGGATCGATGGGTCAAACGTCTTGCACACTTCCACATCTCATCCCTCATGGAGTTCTGCTGCGATGTCAACTACTGCCTCCCGAAAACCCGCAACAACCACGCCGGCTCTGTCGGCCATACCATCGACAACTCCCATGACTCCCGGCAGCACCTCACGCACGATCCCCGAACCTGCTCGAGTTAGCTCAGTCGGCGCTGCCGCGTTGTACTGCTGTTGGCTTTTTGCGGCGTGCGTTCTGCTGTGCGCGGCGTCAGCGGCGTGCGCGTTAGCAACTGTGGCCAGGTTGCTGTTCTGGTACCGGAGAGCGTACAAGCCTTTGACTTTGGTGCTGGCGAGAAGGCGGAGAGACGGCAGGGGAGTGAGGCTGTCAACGTTCAAAAACGGGGGAGAAAAGACGGTGTCAGGAGGAGGGGGAGGAGGAGTGGCGGCGTTATATCGCTCTGTCCTGTTCGTCCACAGAGGAGGAGAAACTACAGAGAGGGAGGACGGAGTGAGGGAAGGTGAGGGGGGAGGAGGGACGGTTAAGGTTGAGCCAACAGAGGAGGTGAGGAGGGGGGAGAGGGGTGTGTATAGGAACACCCTGCTCCGCCTGGTCAGCAAGGAGGAGGCAATAACCAGATGGAGAGATGTGACGGAGGAGCAAGACTGTGTCTCTGCAGGAGATGGAGGGAGGAGCAGAGGAGGTGTGTCCAGGAAGCGCTACAGCGTAATTCTGAGGGAGGAGAGGGGGGAGGCAGAAGGAGGGAGGGGGGAGGTGGAATGGGTGGTTGGTGGGTGGGAGGTGAAAGGAGGAGGAGACGGTGCAAGAGAGGAGGAGCAAAGGAGCAGCTGGGGGGAGTGGCTAACGCAGTACTTACCAAGCATGCCGTGGGGAGTGACCACGCCCCCTGAGGGGGAGGCGGCCCAGTGATGTCACCTTCGACCTTCTTCGTGGGTGAAATTTTGTAAAAAGTGCATTCATGGTGAATTGTTAAATAAACACGGCCATGCCCCTTTTGGGAGGAGTCTCAACGTCATATGGCGTTTGCGATGTTGCTTATTTTTCATGCAAGTTAAAACACGTAAACCTGAGCGACCCACTGCAAATGTCTTTGACTCTTTACTGAATGTGATTTAGATTGCATGAAAAATTTGCAGCACGTTCACAACATCGTTAATTTAGGTGTAAAAGTACGCAGTTACACAAAACAACACACATTTTGTTGCTTAGCATCTGCTCGCACATGGCGCAGCTTTACTCACGCTGTTATGTCATTTTCTTCTTTTTTCTTTCACCTGCACGCTTCAGTGTATTATTCACAGCAATTTCCAAAGTCAAAGCTTCAGAACAAACAAATGTGTCTGATTTTGTTTTTTAAATTTGACTGTTATAAATGCAAAGTCTCTATTTAACCAGTAAATGAACAATAAACAAAAGTAGATCATTATTTTCAACAGTTGGTTTATTGATTTATGTTACATATAAGACATCAAAAACAATCAAGAAACACCCCCCACCCCCAACTAGGTTTAAACAAAGGTTTATTTAACTGATTCAAAATAAAAAAATAAGATTTTTATTGATAAAAAAATAGAACATTTCTTACATCACAGACATGAAAAGATCTATAAACGTGAGGAAGAATGACGCTTATATTATGGTTGCTTTTTTACAGATTGCATTCATAGTATGTGCAGTTAAATACATAAATAAATAAAATATTTTCATATATTTTATTTATTTATGTATTTAACTGCACATAGAAGTGTTAACAAGCTGCTAATACAAATCATACATATAATAGATCATATGTCATCTATTGTATGTCATCACCACCATTCATCGACTGCAGCGTTGCAGTTATTGAAAGTTTTTTGCCAGAGGCGAAGTTGACGACGCATCAGCAATAATCTACATTGATTATTGCTGATTTATTTTAACACTGAAATGTGTTAAAGTACTTTTTACACCACTGTTCCCGGCAGACATTTCTCCGATTTAACAATACCAACAATAGCAACAATAGCAACAACAGCAACAACAGGGGCAACAGCGGCAACAACAACACCGGCATCAGCACCGGCACCGGCATCAACCATCTCCATAGGTGTGTTTTCGTTCTTCTTGAGAAACTGTATGTTTGCAGGTCGGACTTTGCTCTCCTCGCTCCACTCCACCTGCTGTGTTTGTCCTGAAGAGCGGGAAACACCAAACAGGCAGAAGCAAACGATAAACGATCAACAACAAACTTATGACACAAGATCAACAACTGACCCGAGTCTGGACTGTACCAACTCATTTCAACCTGGACTCGACCAATTGCCTTGAGTCTGGACCCTACCAACTATTAGTCTGGACTCTGCTAAATGACCTACATTTGGACCCTACCAACTAACAGGAGTCTGGACTCGGACCTTACATACTAACCTAAATTTGGACTGTACCGTCTAATTTGAATCTGGACTTACCAACTATTAAACAGGACTCTACTATTGATGTGGACTCTACCAACTCACCTGAGTCTGTGACTCTCAGGTTGATGTCTCTCCTGAACTCAGTGCTGTTTCCGTTCTCCTTCACGATGGTTCGACACTTGTAAAGTCCAGCGTCGTCGACGCTGACGTTCTTCACCGTGATGGAAACGTCTCCGTCTTTTATCTCGGGATTTCTCAGCTCCACTCGACCGCGATAACCTGGATTCTGGTAGTTTCCGTATGAACGTGCATTGCGGTACAAGAAGACGTACTTCAGTGGCTGCAGGTCAGATCTGGTCCACTCTATCAGTGTCACCTCACCGTTGCTGGAACACCACGACTGAAGAGTTGCGTCCCTTCCAGACATCACTGTTAGCTCCTCTAGACCTAAAAATAACAACAACAGGAAACCGTGAGCACATAATAATCCAAACACAGTCTTTGTGTCGTGGTCTGTCCCTGTTAGACGTTCTGGACTTTGAGGTTTTTCTGTTTTGGACTTTTTAAACTCCAGTTTTGCATTTTCTGTTAATAATTATTATGAATCACTGCTACTTCTTTAGCTGAAATAAGAAGCACATGCTAATAGTTATTTTGTTTTATTTTTATTCAACACATGTCACTTAAATGTCAATTCTAGGAACAGAATCTCTTCATATTTTTTTCAGTGTGTGTCAGAGTCCTCAATTGAGTGCCAAAGTCCTCAAAAATGATGGGATGTTTGGTCATTCTGAGAAGGACTGAAGTTCTTTAAGAGACCTATGCAGAAAAAATATTAATCTGTAAAGTTTTTATAGCACTTTTTGGAAGTGGACGTGTTTGTCCTTAAGGACTTAAGAGGGTGGTACAAAAAAAAAAAAAATTCTACATTTTCTACTTAAAAATTTAAATTTTAATACCAAAATTTTAACAGCCAAAAGGGAAAAATCAGATTTTTAAAATCATCTGCTGGGGCCACATATACTGATGCCATTGGGCTAGTTTTGGCCCACAGGCCACCGGTTGCTGACCACTGAGCTATAAGCTGGTGCGGATAGTGAGCCTGGGCATAGATGAGGTTATGTGTAGGGCAAATTCGTAAAAATCAAAACAGGAAATTCAAGGAACTTTAATTCAAAATATTATTTTCTCTTTTTTAATCTTTTGCATTTCTGAAATCGACCAAACGTTGCAGTCACGCAACTGCACCAACAATCTCTGACGCATTTAAACAACAGCGACATAAACTCATCAAACTGGCATTCAAAGCGTTAAAATCCTCAGAAATTATGGGATGTTTGGTCGTTTGGAGCAGGATTGAAGCCGTTATGTCGACTTGTTTGTTTTCAAACGGCCAGGCAGCCACGCCCGCTGTGCAAACAAGATAAGACTTATTCCCCGCTCCCACGCACGCACGCACACACACGCACTCACTCAACGACACACACATGCACACGCACACAGACAGACACACACATGCACACAAACAAACTGTCCTCACAGCTGTGGTTTGGACATGAAAATAGAAAGACACACACGCACACGCACACGCACGCACACTGCTCACCGTCGATGACCAAAGCCAGAGAAACGAACAAAATATCCCTCAAATACTGCGACATGATCGAGAGAGTCAGAGTTTGTTCAGATTGACCCCAGTGACACAAAGTGACCACACGAGGGCAGCAGAGAAACAGCAGCTCCTGTGTCCACCGTGGCGTGGGAGAGCGAGTGGTTTCGACAAACTTCCAAGATAACACTGACTGTGCTGAGTCAGTGTCAAGAAACAGAAACCTATGGTGGCTCCGCCCTCTCCACGCCCCCTTCCCTCCCCCCCGATACCTTATCTGTCTGCGTTCACGCGCTCCGTGTCAGTGTCTGCTGCAGACGCTGCAACTTTGTTTCATAAAGCGCAACAACAACAAAAAGAGAGGATTTAAAACACAAAATCTTCTGTAACAGTGTCAGAAAAAACACTTTATTTTGAAGGAGTGAAACATGTAAATATGTCATGGTGATGACTGGCCTCCAAATTAAACTCTTCCGTGTTTCAAACACAAACAAGCTGTCAAAAACAAAACATCATCGTCATGACAATAGCAACACACACACACACACACACACACACAATGCTCACCGTCGATGACCAAAGCCAGAGAAACGAACAAAATATCCCTCAAATACTGCGACATGATCGAGAGAGTCGGAGAAAACAGCTGTGAGAGCAAAGTCCTGCAACAACAACAACATCCTGTGTGTGTGTGTGTGTGTGTGCGTGTGCAGTGCCGGCCCTGAGTAATTTGGTGCCCTAGGCAAGATTTTAGCTGGCGCCCCCCTTGCATCGCAGCAGTCAATTTCACAATCAACTTTCATACAATCACACAGAAATGTGCATTTTATTTCTTTGAGTAAAAAATATCTCACCAAATAAAAACTAAAGAAAGAAACAAGTGATCAAATTAAAAAGGACAGCAGCACCTGATGCTGTGTCACTGGGGGTGGTACTGAAATATTTTAAAAGTGCATCTGAAGAGAGAAGAGAAGTATATGTGACGACTGCATGTTACATTTGAATAAAAAAACAGATGCTTGGTGTGCTATACATGAGACTAATATAGACTATGAATATAATATATAATATATATATAATAATGAACATGTGATGAGATTCATTCAACTTCATTGTCACTGCAATGCAATTCTGTCTAACCAGAGTGCAAAAACCAGTAAAGTGCATGAAATTAATATATATATGTATATATATACATATATATATGTATATATATATATATATATGTATATATAGTCTATGAATGATATGGGAAAGCTAAGGTATGAAATATGAACAGTAATACACTTTAACTGCACTTTAACACTAATTTCATGAACTTCATCACATTGACATTACTGTACCTGTCTTTTGGACATAATTCCGATACAGTGTCATTTATCTTTTTCTTCGTCTCTGGGTCACGGTCTTATCGGATTCAGGCAGCTGGACTCTTGACCCCGCCCCCCTCACACAGCGCAAAGGCTCATTGCACCCAGAAAAAAGGCTTCTGCATTATTTAATAGCCTTTCTATGACTTTATGTTACTGTGGGCTTTTATAATGTTTCGAAATAATAGTAATAATGGCACTGGTAAAAAAAAAAAAGTAGTATTAATAATTATTTTTAAATTTTTTTTTCCTCCATTTTCGGCGCCCCCTGCGGATGACGGCGCCCCTCGCATTTGCCTATACTGCCTATGCCCAGGGCCGGCTCTGCGAGCAGACACTGACAGACGCTGCAACTTTGTTTCATAAAGCGCAACAACAACAACAAAAAGAGAGGATTTAAACAAAGGTGACTGAGTTAGAGCTGCAACTAACAATTATTTTCCTAATCGATTAATCGTTTGGTCCATAAAATATCAGAAAACCTTAAAAAATAAAAATAAAAAAGTCGGAAATCTTGATTTAATCATGAAAAAAGTTTCAAACCGATTAATCGGTTATCAAGATAGTTGTCGATTAATTTAGTAATCGATTATTAATCGATTCATCATTAATTGTCTCAGCTCTAGACTGAATTAAGCTAGAGCTCATTCATGCTTCACTGTGAATACAAAAAAATACCAGACTTTTATGATTTGTTTTTTTACCACACTCTTAAGTCCTTAAGGACAAAAATGTCCACTTCAAGAAAACACTATAAAACTTAACAGATAAATGTTTTTTTCTGATTTTTTTGGGGGGAAATTTTCTGGGATTGACTGATGACCTGCAGGCTGTGACCCCGCCTTCGCCCTATGTCAGCAGGGATTGGCATCACTCCCTGTGACCCTTATGTTGAGGATAAAGTGCTTAACACAATTAAGATTAAATAAGCAGAAATAATACAACACAAAACATGGAAGATTAAACGTTTAACGGAATGTCTTTGAGCACAGTGACAACAACACAAGCAGCGGTAACATGCAGCACAAAGACGCGCCCTCGACAACACGCCCGCCCCCATTGGTGGGGCTCGGAGTGTCCTCCACCTTCAGACGGACGACACTCCTTAGCTCCATGTCTCTCCCCCTGCGTCCCGTCGTCTCCGTCCTCACGGTGCACTCGTACGCTCCAGCGTCGTCCGCGCTAACGTTCCTCACGATCACAGACGCGTCTCCGTTCGCCATCGTCGGGTCGCTGAGGTCCACGCGGCCTTGGTACGGCTGAAGCTGGTAGTGTTGGAGCGCTCGTCCGTCCCGGTAGAAGAGCACGTACAGGTCGGCACCCGGCCGAGACCAAATCAGCCCTGTGATGGCGGTGTTCGGGGGGGCGTGGCACCCGAGGAGGGCGTCGTCGCCTGGCTTCACAATCACCTCATCCAAGTCTGAGCGAGAGCAGAAGACGCGTGACATCACAACTTCATTAACCTGAATGTTCGCCGACGTAGATTTAGTCAAGAACCTAAACCATCGGTGACGAATTGTGGATAAATGAATTACTTAACAATCCTAAAAACGTGGGTTAATTTTCCAACAACTACAGAAGTGTGATGTGAAATCACTAGACACTAGTGTGTGTGTGTGTGTGTGTGTGAGTGTGTCACTGTAGAATTTAGAAGGCCTCAGAGGACCTCAGAGGACCTCAGAGGACCTTAGAAGCTAACTGGGGTTGGGGTTTTTTACAGGACAAATAAGTCAGAAACACAGGTGAGGTTTTGATGATAACATGAGCTCACCTTGAAAGATTCCTCTTGAAAACGTGAGGACATTCCAGAGCACAGTCACAGCTATGGATACGGAAGTCATGTTGAGCTGTGGTTTTCCCGCTCTGTGGAGTCAGAGAGAGAGAGAGAGAGGCTGCTATTGTTGGGGGCGTGGCATCTTAAGATCAAACATGTGGTCACACAGGGCCAGCACAAGCCTTTGAAGGCCCTCTCCCACCAGATCAGCTGGTGTTTGACCGTTATTGATGTAGATCTTCTCTCAGCAAAAGACCTCAGACGACCTCAGAGGTCCTTAGACTTCAGAGGACCTCAGAAGATTTCAGAAGATTTCAGACACTGACAGTTTTAAAATCACCCTCGTCTTCGTTTGGAAGTGAATGGAAGGTTTGCTGTGCTGTTTGGTTTGCTGTGCTTTTAGGTGATTTTACTAAAAACTGTGAGACATATGAGAATGAAAACAACACACAGGGTTAGACGACAACCACAGCAACGTGTTTATGTAAAAATGATCTGTGTCGGTTGGAAATTATGGGCGGGAGAAGAGTTTGTTTAGAGATTATTGGGATTATTTCATGGACCTCAGCAGAGTGTGCCACTCTAACAGCGCAATACACACTCATTATAAAATCTGAAAACATCCAAACTAAACCTAAACTGTGATTGTTTAAAAACTGTAATAGATAAAAAAAACTTTGACGCAAGTGAGAAAAGTCTCAAGTCCAATGTACTGAATATAGTATACGTGTGTGTGTGTGTGTGTGTGTGTCACGTGATTTCCAGGAAATCAGGCTGTTTCACATGAATTCAGGGCTTGTGTCCACCAGGTGGCAGCAGAGCGACCTCAGCAGGACAGAGCAGTGAGCTTATATGGCTGTAAATGTTAAATTCTCTTCGTGGAGGACTGATATTTGGCTTGTGGTCATGGTTCAGGGTCAGTGGTTAGTCTTTGTTCAGTCTTTTCAAAAGAACGGAGAGAAAAAAGAGCTGCACACACACACACACACACAGAGAACAGAGAACAGAGATAAAAGAAGTTTCAATGCCGTTACATGAGCTCACCTTGAAGAATCCCAGTCAAAAGAACACTCCAGCTGTGTGTATGCAACTCGTTTGTACTAAATGAAGAATGAATGAAGAAGACAAAGAGGAGGGGCTGAAGGAGGAGGAGGGGGAGGAGGAGGACGACCTGTCACCCCACACTGCTTTCTAGATTCCTCCACTTCACTCTGATCTAATAACGTCTGCATCAGCTCACGGGGACACAGGAGCTGCTGGTGTGTGTGTGTGTGTGTGTGTGTGTGTGTGTGTGTGTGTGTGTAAATATTTGTTTAATCTGACTCCATTTAAACAATTAATTTTAATTCATTTTAAAGTTAACCAATCATTGAAAATGTAAACCCTTTAAGAATTAAATTGGTCTAGTTCAGAGATGGTTTATATTCTAAAAACCACATGGAAGATTAGCCCTAATGCCTGGCTCGCAGTATTCAGAGGTCACAAATGGAACTCAACAGTTTACAGGACGTGGTTCAACTCACAGGTGTTAAATCTCAATGTTAAAATCACTGATTTTCTCTCTGGGCTTTGGTGTGGGAGAGTGAGTGGGTTAGAAACTTCAGTTTCCTGTTGGAAAAGTCTGTCTCACAGTGAGATAAAGACGTGAACGTGTTATTGAGACATCGTGGACTTAAAATGGTGTCGATTTTATTTGCTGAGTCTTCAGTAAAGTGGCTGGAATCACTCAATAATCCGCTCACATGCTCCAGAGGAACAGATACTGACAGAGCGGCAACAACAAAAAGAGACGATTAATCACTTTATTTTGAAGGTGCAAAGAGTGAAACATGTAAATATGTCATGATGATTGGCAGCAGATAATGTTTCCAATCACATTACAATCAATGCAATGCATTCATGCACTGAAATGCATTCTGGTAGTTTGCGTATGAACGTGCGTCGTTATATAATATATTGTATTATATTATATTATATTATATTGTATTATATTATATTATATTATATTGTAGATATCAAGATAACATTTTAAGTCATTAAAAAAACACATCCATGTTATTTCCTGTCAAAGTGCTCGTTAAAGAGGGCCAAAAAGGGCCCAAAATGGGCCAAAAATGACAATTATTGGCTTGACAATGACATATACAGTGTGTTAAAGTGCGTTAAAGTGTGGAAAATACATGAAACAAACTCTTGTCTGTGCGCTGTTTGTGTCGATTGTTAAATGAGATTATAATTCGCTTCACTTGGAACGCTCTTTTTGGAGTCGTTACGCTTCTTTGAGAGCACGAGGACAATAATCCCAACACAAACGATTCCCACAGTCACCGACACACCAGCTATGAGCGCAACAGAGTTTTCCGATTTTCCTTCTTCCGACTTTCTTTCATCCGATTTTCCTTCTTCCGATTTTCCTTCTTCCGATTTTGCTGCTTCCGACTTTTCTTCAACTTTGTTTTCTTCATCCTCATTTTCTTTATCCCAGACTAATGAAGAGGTCTGACCTTCAGACTCACCTGAGTCTGTGACTCTCAGGTTGATGTCTTTCCTGAACTCGGTGCTGTTTCCGTTCTCCTTCACGATGGTTCGACACTTGTAAAGTCCAGCGTCATCGACGCTGACGTTCTTCACCGTGATGGAAACGTCCCCGTCTTTTATCTCGGGATTTCTCAGCTCCACTCGACCGCGATAACCTGGATTCTGGTAGTTTGCGTATGAACGTGCGTTGCGGTACAAGAAGACGTACTTCAGTGGCTGCAGGTCAGATCTGGTCCACTCTATCAGTGTCACCTCACCGTCGCTGCACCCCAAGTGAAGAGTTGCGTCCCTTCCAGACATCACTGTTAGCTCCTCTAGACCTAAAAATAACAACAACAGGAAACCGTGAGCAGATAATAATCCAAACGCAGTCTTTGTGTTGTGGTCTGTCCCTGTTAGACGTTCTGGACTTTGAGGTTTTTCTGTTTTTTGTTTTTAGTTTTCTGTTCTGCACTATTTTTATAGTGGTTTTTGGAAGTGGACATTTTTGTCCTCAATGACTTAAGAGGGTAGTAAATTTCAAATCTGACGCTTCACAAAAACGTATAACGCATCAAAGTCAATATCTTCCCTAATCTTTGCCAACATTGTTTATGTTGTTTTGACAGTGACATCATCAAACTGGCATTTAAAGCGCTAAAATCCTGAAAATTATGGGATGTTTGGTGGTTTTGAATCTGTTTTTAAGTTATTATTGCAGTTTTTGGGAGTGGACATTTGGGAGTGGACATTTTTTTCATCCTTAATGACTCAAAGGGACAGTCCACCCTGGGGAAGGTGGATGTCTATTAAAACTAGACCATCTATGTAGTAGAAATGTGAAATAATATTTGAAGTAAGTGCCTTTTTGGCCGAGAAAAGCAGACAAATGTCATTTTGGCTCATGTAGATGAACGACAGCAACTCCCAGAATGCATTGTGCTCGCTGTCTCATGCATCGACGTCCAAGTTTCGCTGACCCCAGTTAAAAAAAAACAGTTGTGTTCCGTCTCATATGTCCTCTGGGTGTCCACTGAACGTCCACTGCTGCTGCGATCTGGGACAAACAGCTCGAGTTCTTGTGAACTTTGAGTCTTGAAATGTTCAAGTCCACATTTGACCATTAAAGTAGACATTTCCCTTCATCTGTCCTTCCGATCACCGCCCTTCACCCTCACATACAGTAGCTTCTGTTGTTGACATTTTCACTTTTGATTCCGTCTGTTTCCCTTTTGGAATTTGTTTTTCATCACAATTGAAATAAAACAGAACATTACGCATCAAACTAACATGAAATCACCGACAGTAAGACAAGAAAAACACATTATTTCAGCCGTTCACACGTATCCACGTCACTCTCTTTGTCTCGCTCTCTCACACACACACACACACACACACACACACTCTACTCACCAAAGGTCTGAGTGCAGAGGAGAAGGACACAGAGCAGGACGGACATTTGAGACAGAGACACAGCAGAGTCAACACACACGAAACTGCTCTTTGTGACTGACTAAAGAGTAAGAGCGAAAGAGAGAGCATAGGGACGAGGGAGGGAGTAAAGGAAGAGAGGGACTTGGCAAAGGAAGGAAGGGAGGGAGGGAGCAAAAGAAGGGAGGGAGGGATTGTGAAAAAGTGACCTCATGCTGAGAAACTAAAGAGTAAGTAAAGAAAGAACATGGTTTTACATTATTATATCTTATTTTAGAATGTCTTTTATTTTCTTCACACGTTGTTTCTCCCTGGACAAGAGAGAAAAAGGACTAAATGATCCATAAATTTACAAGTAACTTTACGTTATATTTGTGTACACAATACATATCATTCTTCATGGATTCTTATTATTATTACATTATATTATATTTTATCTTAATTTTCTACAATTGCTTAAAAAAGGTTTTTATTATATATTTGTGTTTATATATTATTACTTGACCGGAAATAACATTTGTGCCATTACAGTCAGTTCTTCCACGTCTCAAATGAAATCAAGTGTCATGTGTTTGTGAGTAACACAGTCTGAACATGTCAGCACATGCTCGGTGAAGCTGCCTGGACTTTCTGTGTGTTTCCCATATTATGTGTGTGTTCTTGAGTGTTT
This sequence comes from Solea senegalensis, assembly GCF_019176455.1. Classification (NCBI taxonomy): domain Eukaryota; kingdom Metazoa; phylum Chordata; class Actinopteri; order Pleuronectiformes; family Soleidae; genus Solea; species Solea senegalensis. The sequence continues at coordinate 32,396,392 of NC_058023.1, forward strand.
TGTGACACATGTTATTGTTTTTCTCTGATTTCTGACACACACACACACACACACTAAATACACACATGTTGCTGTTCAACAATCTTCATTAAAGAAGACAAAGAAAATCTCTCTGTCCAAGTGCCTTGATTCTCTATAGTCCATGATCCTTCTTCCTGAGGCTTGAAGTGTTTAGACAAAGTAGTACGAGCCCCTCCCCCTCCCTGATTCCCGCCCTCCTCCTTCCAAACACCTGTTTCTAACTGTGAAAAACAGAGTAAACGACGTGTTTTAAAGTTGTCGTATTTCAAGAACGGTTGATGATAGAGAGTAAATGTTTGGCGTGTGAGCGTCAGGAGGCTTTCAGGAGCTCCCACATTTAAATGTGTGACAAACGGGTGCGAGTTGACCGAGAAATCACAGTTTTAAAATCACCCTCGTCTTCGTTTTTAGAAAACTCCAGAGCAGAGTTTTAACATGGGAGTGAATGGGAGGTTTGAGCAGAACTCTCTGTGCTTTTAGGTGATTTTAAGAAAAACTGTGAGTCATATGAGAATGAAAACTTATGGGCGGGAGAAGAGTTTGTTTAGAGATTATTGGGATTATTTCATGTGCCACTCTAACAGCGCAATACACACTCATTATAAAATCTGAAAACATCCAAAAAAAAAGTACGAAACGTAAACTGCGATTGTTTAAAAACTGTAATAGATAACAAAACTTTGACACAAGTGAGAAAAATCTCAAGTTTGAAGTCTCTACGTTAACGTATGATGACACTGTGAGGCTCCAAAGTGGGCTGGGTTCTGATCATTTTACCGACCGTTTCCCATTCGTGTGTATGTGGAAAATTATTCACATAGTTACTCAAAACGCTTAGAAAAATCAAAAAATAATTTTTTCAATATAGGGAAGCCAATGACGAAGTAACGTGTATTCTCTTAAATGGCCAGCAGAGGGGGGGAGCGAGTCAGTCATAAATAAAGAAAACGTTTTTTCCTGCGCGGTCTTCAATACAGCAGGGCGGGATGCTTTAGGGGCGGGGCAATGCTTTGATTAGAATAATTATATGTATATATATTTATATAATTATATTATATATTAAATAAATGTGTTATTTTGAAACTGGTGACAGTAGAAAGATTTTTTTTGATAGTAAAAACCACAGCTTTGTCCTCAGAGGACGGACGTGATGAAGCAGTAGAGATGTTTCCCCTAGAAGCAGCAGCAGCAGCAGCAGCAGCAGCAGCAGCAGTAACATCAGCAGTAACAGCAGCAGCAGTAACAGCTCGTACCATGTCGTCTCTGCTGAAGCTGCTTGGTGAGTAAAAACCACAGGTTTCACTGTTATTTCACATTTTAATGTTTACGCTGCAGGAAACTTTATTGAAACACCAACAGCAGAACATTTATCTCGTCATGTTCCAGAGACGTTGTCGTTTTTCACACGTTGTTTCTTCATAAACCACGTGATTTAGAGTATTTTTTCGGTTTCTCCTCAGTGCTGCTGTCGTCGCTCTGTCGTCGCTCAGAACAAGGTGAGTGAATTCAAACTGTTCAGTGACATTAACATCTGTCTGTCTGTCTGTCTGTCTGTATAATGGCTAGTTTGTGTGGATGAAGTGGTGAAAATTTAAACGATGCCATTGTTGAGTGTAACTGAATGAGGTTCTGAGAGTGAGTCGGCCCCTTGCTGAGACATGGTAAATGTCTCTCATTATAAATGCTATAAACAGTAACAGTAGTCCTGAATCCGTGTTTGTGAGATCGCTCCGACTTCCCGAGCTGGAAATGGAACTTTTGGAGGCGTTCCAGTTGAAATTTCTGACTAGGAACTCGGAAATTCTGACATCTCACAGCAAACTCCACGTCAGCTTAAATCTACAACGTCTTAAGAACACGCTCCCGTCTTTATCTCACTGTGAGACAGACGTTGTTTTTAAGCTATCGTAGACATAAACTGACTAGATTGAGATGATTTTTTTCCCATGATTTCAATCACAGCTCATGTTCAAAAAAAAACGACCTCCCTTAATTTCTTTCTCTGTGACGTCTGAATGCAGCTGCTGTGACGTTGAGTCCTGACAGTTCTCAGGTATTCGATGGACAGTCTTTCTCTCTGAGCTGTGAGGACAACAGTGACTCGGCTGGATGGACGGTGAGGAGAAACACGTCCACAGACACCAGGGCTCGGTGTGAAGACTGGGGAATCCATGGGGCTTCCACCTGTGGAATCAGTAATGCCCTCGCCATAGATACTGGAGTTTACTGGTGTGAGTCCGGAGAGGGAGGAGCCAACAGCAGCATCAACATCACTGTGACAAGTGAGACTGTGGAGTCAGGCTCCTCCCACACTGACACGTTTGCATGTTTTCAATGAGCCTTTCTGTTCGTCCACACTTAGACACAACTCTACAGTTTTCAAAATATACATATGAGTTTAGGGTCGTCCACACAAAGACACAACCCCATTGTTTTCAAAGTAAAAGTCTGAGTTTCTGTTCGTCCACACTAAGACAAAACCCCACAGTTTTCTAAATAGAAGTCTGAGTTTCTGTTCGTCCACACTAAGACAAAACCCCACAATTTTCAAAATATGTATTTAGTTTAGGGTCGTCCACACAAAGAAACACCCCATGGTTTTCAAAGTAACAGTTTTTGTTCGTCCACACTGACATAACTCCAAAGTTGTTTTTTTCATTTAAAGTTTGTTTTTCCACACTAAAAAAACCTGCAGTTTTTAAAGTCAAAGCCAATGTTTCTTCAGTCACACTAAACCCCAACATTGCTGTTTTCAAAAATAAAAGTCTGAGTTTTTGTTAGTTGATGCTGAAACAAAGCCCCTCAGTTTTCAGAATAAAAGTCAGCGTTTCTGTTCGTCCACAGTAAAACACAACCCAGCAGTGTACAAGAAAAACCCAGTTTGTTTTGTCCACCCTAAAATTCCGTTTTACTGGAAAATGTGTGTGGACTGTTGTGGACACCAGGCGTAACTGTAGCAACACTGAGTGTGCCAAAATGCTGCCATCTTTGTGTCCAGATCGGTCAGTGATCCTGCTGAGCCCCGCCCTCCCTGTGGCAGAAGGACGTGATGTCACACTACGATGTAAAACCAAAACGTCGTCCAACCGAGAGGCGACATTCTACAGAAACGGCTTCAACGTCAGTACCGAGCAAACGGGTCACATGACCATCCACAACATCGCCAAGTCTGATGAAGGCGTCTACAAGTGTCGCATCGTCGGTGAAGGAGAGTCTGAGACCAGCTGGATCACAGGTCAGGAGGTCAAGAGGTCAAGCTGTACTTCAACAAAGTTAATGACAACAAAGCTTTGTTTTTTTTTTTATTCATCAGTGTCTCCGCCCACCACACGTCCTCCACCATTCTTCATCATTCCTGCTTCCATATCAGTCGGTGGTTTGGTTCTGCTAGTTCTGCTGGTTCTGCTGGTGAGACCATGTGTTCGGAGGAAACCCGTGGGTGAGACAGTCTCCATTTTTTATACGTTAAAAACAGTTTAAAGGTCACGTGTACGATAGCCATGACGACTCGATGTTTCAGCAGCGCTAACGGCGTCGTTGGTACCGCATTCACGAGAGAATCCACATCGTTGGTGAAAAGGTTCAGAAAGCTCAGAATTTGAGACGAAATCCACCACGAAAAGGAAAATGTCCGTCCCACGTTTTCGCCGGCGTAAAAATGTGATGTTGAGTTCATAAAAAATATCTGACGTGACAAAAACTATGACGAAATTTACTGACGAAAACTGGACGAACTGGAGAGAGAACCAATCAGAAGAGATCACGCTAATCTCTTTGCGAGGTACAGAGGTTAATCGATTCACCCTTAATTGCGATAATAATCATTTTCTGATTTATGAATGTGGTTCGTTTTTGGCATCTTTTTTAAAAAGACGTTATTTTCATCACATCGTCCACATAAAAACACAAAAACATCTTAAAATAAACTGCAGCGGAAAAAAACAAACCAGCGTTTGTTGCTTCCTGTTCATTTTCTTCTGCACATAATCTAAAAATATAACATTTTCACTGGTTTACAAAAGAATGTTTAAACAAATACCCAAATTTTTTCTGAGTTTGCTGAGTTTTTTTTTTTTTTGTGAGTACATTTATAATAATCTGAATTTTTTTATTTATCAGTCATTTTTTTCCCACCCGTGTTTGACTTGTGACATGGTGACATGGTGACATGGTGTGGTTATGTGTTTATGCCTCGTGGTCAGAGTGTCGAACAGTTTCCTGTTTCCTGATGGAAACACAGCGTTTGTGTCGCTTTACTGAGAATCACATGAAATGATCTCACTTCAGTGTCTCGTCCCGCTGAGTCCACTTCATTTCTGATTTCTTCTTTCAGAGTGTGATGCGGCGCCGCTGAGAAGCAGAAGAGCAGACGTCCGGCATGAAACACACAGAATGACAGGTAGAGTTGAAGATAAACGCTGACGTGACATTTACGTCAGGATCCACAGACGTTGCACCCCAGCGTGGATTGAGGCTGATTTTATTGCCGCTGTATGTTCACGTCTTTATCTCACTGTTTTCCAACAGGAAACTGACGTTTGCAAACCACTCACTCTCCCGCACCAAAGTCCATTGAGAAAATTTGTGATTTTAGCTCACAGGGACACAGGAGCTGCTGGTCTGCTGCTGCCTACGTCGTAGACTTAAACATGATGATGATGATGATGACAGTTCTAGTTACACGTCGTATATGAGTGATTTCTTTTATTCTTTCAGTGCGAGAGCGAGTCGCAGATGACGTGGAGGACGTGAGTTATGGACAAATAATCATCAGAGCAAACCTCAGGACAGGTAACATCTGTGTGAATGTAAGCTCTCACAGAACTATCAGGAAAACTGCTCCAAATTTGTGATCGTGCCTGTTTCTTGATGCAGATTTAGGTGGATTGAGCCTTTAAAACTTGAAGTGTTTAGACAAAGTGGTATTTTTGTGGAATCAACCTTTAAAACTGACTCACAAGCCCCTCCCCTTCCCTGATTCCCACCCCTCCTCCTTCCAAACACCTGTTTCTAACTGTCCAAAACTGGTGAAAAACAGAGAAAACAACGTGTTTTAAAGTTGTCGTATTTCAAGAGCGGTTGATGATAGAGACTAAATGTTTGGTGTGTGAGCGTCAGGAGGCTTTCAGGAGCTCCCACATTTAAATTTGTGACAAACGGGTGCGAGTTGACCGAGAAATTACAGTTTTAAAATCACCCTCGTCTTCGTTTTTAGAAAACTCCAGAGCAGAGTTTTAACATGGGAGTGAATGGGAGGTTTGAGCAGAACTCTCTGTGCTTTTAGGTGATTTTAAGAAAAACTGTGAGTCATATGAGAATGAAAACAACACACAGGGTTAGACGACAACAACAGCATCATTTTTATGTAAAATTGTCTGTGTAGGTTGGAAATTGTGGGCGGGAGAAGAGTTTGTTTAGAGATTATTGTGATTATTTCATGGACCTCGCAATACACACTCATTATAAAATCTGAAAACATCCAAAAAAAAAGTTAAAAACGTAAACTGCGATTGTTTAAAAAAGATGCTTTGATGAGTTTTTAGACAGGACCTGAAATGAATTTATTTACTTCCCTTTCCTTTTAGAATAGTTTCCGTTTGCATTGCAGCGTCTTTTCTTTCCGTCATGTGACAGACAAACATTGTGTGTGTGTGTGTGTGTGCGTGTGTGCGTGTGTGTGCACATTCAGAGCATCGACCTGAGCCAGAGATTGTCTACTCGTCACTGAAGATCAACCACTGACTGCAGACCAGTCAGTGACTCCGCCCACACTGTCTCCTTATTTAAGAACACGCCCACAATTTACTACAGAAAAACTAAAATATATATATGTATACATAATTATTATTGTTATAATTATTATTATAATTTTTCATGATGGTGATTCTGGATTGTTTGGTCCAAATGTGATTTGTGGACATGACAAAAAACTGATTAATAAAGGTATAGTGCATCATTTCTGGAAGTGTGATATGAAGTACTAACACTGACTGTGCTGTGAGCGCCCCCTGCTGCTACGAACCAGCCTTATACAAGGAGGCTTAATAAAAGACTCACCTGATAAAAGTTTAACTCTACGATATCTTAAGAACGTGTTTATGTCACTGTTAGACGTTTGTAAACCGCTCACCCTGTTGATCCACTGCTGCCTCATCACTAAGTTCAAATGTCTTCATTTGTCACTTCGGCACTTAAAATTCACATTTACCTCAGTGACAAAGTGACCACACGAGGCAGTGTTAGACCAGCAGCTCCTGTGTCCACCATGGGCTAAAATGACTGATTTTCTCTATGGACTTTGGTGTGGGAGAGTGAGCGGTTTACAAACTTCACTTTCCTGTTGGAAAAGTCTCACAGTGAAGTAAAGACATCGTGGAACTTAAACTGACGTCGATTTTATTTGCATTCTTTTGTTTCAAGCAATGAAACGACTTTGTTTGGAATGAAACTCAGCATCATGTTTAACATAACTTTATTGACAAAATATTGGAAACAGAATAAAAACAGGAACACAAGTAAAACTTTGAACTGAAATTTTTACAAAAAAACCAAACAACAGGGTGGAACAACAGCGACGTTAATCTTAGAAGCGATGCTCAGTTGTGACGTTAGAGACGCTTGGTCCGTAATCTCTGTCCAATCTCTCGTCATACTCAGCAATTGGAGCTGTTGTCATGGAAACAGACAGCGATTTTTCTGCAGGGTTAAGGTAAGATTAGTTTATTTTGATTTGTTGGATGGTAGGTTAATTCATCGATCAGTCGATTACCTGCGTGTCGTGGGTATGGCGTCTGTCTGATGTCACGGTATCTAAACACCATGAATAGTGTGGAGATTAAGTACGGCAGAGAAACCACGACACAGCGAATCATCGTGAACATTGACTGAGCAGCTCCTGACGACACAGAATCACCTGGAAAAAACAAACACATCAGTGACATCACAGCGACATCACAGAGACATCACAGTCACATCACAGTCACATCACAGCAGTGACATCACACGACATCACAGAGACATCACAGTGAAATTACAGCAAGATCACAGTGAAATTACAGCGAGATCACAGTGACATCACAGCGAGATCAGTGACATCACAGCGACATCACTGTGTCATCACAGTGACATCACAGCGACATTACAGCAAGATCACAGACATCACAGTGATATTATAGCAAGATCACAGTGATATTATAGCAAGATCACAGTGACATCACCGCGCATCACAGCCACATCACAGCCATCACAGCGACATCACAGTGACATCACAGTGACATCACAGCGACATCACAGTGACATCACAGCGACATCACTGAGACATCACAGCGACATTACACGAGATCACAGTGACATCACAACATCACAATGACATCACAACAACATCACTAAGACATCACTAAGACATCAGTGACATCACAGTGACATCACAGCAGATCACAGCGCTATCACAGCGATCACACGAGATCAACAACATCACAGTGACATCACGACATCACAGTGACATCACAGCGACATCACACGAGATCACAGTGACATCACAACCACATCACAGTGACATCAGAGTGACATCACAGTGACATCACAGCATCACACAAGATCACAGACACATCACAGTGACATCACAGCGAGATCACAGTGACATCACAGCAACATCACTGAGACATCACTGAGACATCAGTGACATCACAGTGACATCACAGCGAGATCACTTGACCGCTGACATCACCTTTGACAAGCAGCCAAGTGGTCGGAGACTTGACCCCGTTGACGGTACACATGTAGACGCCCTCATCGGACTTGGAGATGTGATAGAGGGTCATGTGACCGGTGAGCGTGGTCTGGATGTGGTAGCCGTCTTTATAGAAATCCGCCGACTGGTTGAAGGGTGTGGCCGATGTTTTACAGCGCAGAGTCACGTTGTCCCCCTCCGCCGGTGGGTGGATGGGACTTTGCAGGAGCACGGTTTTCTCTAACCCTGCTGCATCAATCACAATATTACTAGAGAGTAAGATGCCCCGCCCCTCCCGAACTTCAGGTGGACCCCTACCATAAATGGTGAGATTGACAGAGCTGCTCCGTTGCAATGCGAGTGACTCGCACCAGTAGATGCCGCTGTCGGCCGGCTTGAGTGTCGACACCTTGCAGACAGAGGAGGTGACTATTCCCCAGTGGACTCCGCAGCTGGACACCGTCCTGGTGTCCAACCTGAACCTCTTGATGTGGAAGCCGCTGCTGCTGTTGTCGTCGTTGTCGTTGCCGCAGGTCAGCAACAGATTCTCGTACTCGCTCAGCTGAGTCGACTCCGGGAACATGGTGAGCGACAGCGAATCATCCAAGTCGTCAGCTGATGACAGAGTTAAAGCTTATTCAGCTGCAGTACCTCTTACAGCCACTGGGTTAAATTTTAAATTTAAAGCTGAAAATTGAGTGAAATTAAACCTTTGATGAGCAGCCAGCTGGTCAGAGACTCGTTCTCGTCGTTGAACTTACACCTGTAGGCGCCCTCGTCAGACTTAGAGACGTTGTGGATGGTCATGTGACCTGTTGACCTTTTCCAGATGGTGTGATCGTCTTTAAAGAATGTCACCGGGCGGGCGGTGCGCGTGTCCTTTGTCTGACAGTGCAGCGTGACATCCCTTCCCTGCATCACAGGAAGGATGGGGCTCTTCAGGATCAATGGTCTATCTGGACACAGACGGACGGACGGACGGAGACATGGCGGCATACAGTGAGACAACAAATCCCGCCCACACACACACTGCTCAACCAATGACTAACCGCCACCTCTTTTTGTCAGAAACCATCTTTGGAATCTTTTTTTCGATGTAACTAATGTCCATCAGCTAAAGTGAAAGGGGCGGGGTTTATGACCTCTTCTGCAGTCAGCCACCGGGAGCAGATTTAAAATTTTCAAACTGTCCTACTTTGTTTACAGAAACTAAATAAAAACGTTCATTGCAGCGTGTTTAAAAAGTTTCTACCTTTATTTAAATCATGCCTCCATCCGCTAACCTGAAAGGGGCGGGGCTTACAGCCATTTACTGCAGCCAGCCACCAGGGGGCAATCCAAACTTTTAAGATGGTGTCCAACTTTGTTTTGAGTGACTTAATTAAAACATAAGCTACTGCTTATTTAATGTTTTTGATTTATTTGTATATGTGGTTTTAACCCTGGTGGCCGGCTACACCGCAAAATATTAAGATATTATTGAATTCCTTTAATATTATTGGTTCCTTTAAAAGATTTTATGTATTTTTCCACTTTTACAAATCGATGCTAACTCCTCCCTCGCGTCACATTTGCGACTTTTCTGTTGACATTTTCAAAGAAGTCACTGAAGTTCATTTTCAGCAAATGGTAAATGTATAAGTTGTAATTTTATCGTGTTTGTATTTGTTTGACTCGGGAAAGTTTCCTGACAAGCTACTCTCTGTGTTACGTTAAAATTACCCACATGCTAGCTGCGAATTAAGTAGATTTATAAGTAAATACTTTTAATCCTTTTTGTTTTTGTTTGTCCAGGAGGAAGGAAGTGTTTTTGTGCTGCGACGCTCACTGTCATTTTTACAGAATCTTACCGGTGACCGTGATGTTGATGGCGCTGCTGCTCTCTCTGTAATTAGACTCACACCAGTAAACGCCGCTGGACGACGGCTTGACTGTGTTTATGAAGCAGGTGGACGACGTCTGGGTTCCCCAGACTGAGCCGCACGCCGACAACTGCAAACTGTCATTGCAAACACATCATCGCCGTCATCATCATCCATCAACACATCAATACAAAGAAAACCGAGATTGACACCCAATTAAATTGTTTATGTACATGGAGGTAGGCGTTTCCCATTTCTGAGTAAATGCTTTAAATTGTAGTGCCCCCTTATGTTGTAATTCCAAGTCCAGTTCCATGTCCCATATTCACAATTAAAAATGTTTGTTTGTTTTTTTTGGTATCGTACACAGGCACTGCCCCCTACTGGTATATGTGGAAATGCTGCAAAGCTATGTTTTTGTGTTAGATTAGGAATGGGCCAGATTAGCTTGCTAGATAGCAAACAGGGCTTTAATGCTAATGTTAACCACTAAATAAGTTCTGCCAAAACTGGAAACTTGCAAGTTTTTAGACTTTACGTGTCGGTGGACCTGCAGTTAAAGCTTGTGTCACTAAGCTAGCAACTGTAGCCAACAATGAGACAAAATCCCATCCGAACACCTTGTTTTGGCCCTTGGGTCAAAGTCCCGCCCCTTAATTATTTTTGACAACCTTACTAGCATGGTTGTTTGTTAAGGTAATGCCAATACATGTTTTGGAATGTTAAGAAATTCTGTATAAAATTGTTAGTACGTTAGTTAGCAGGATTTTGTAACGCTGCTTATTTTGATACTAAAACTAAAATGGACTGTAGTTAAAAATGTATCAACTTTCAGAAGGGTTCGGGCAAATGTTTCGGGGGTTAGGTGTCACGGGTGATGTTAATGCTACGTAGCTAGTTAATGTTTATACATCCCACAACAATACATACACTTCGACTGAGCGTACAACCAAATAAGCGATCTTTTAATGTAGCATAAGGGTTCCGATGGAAACTGACCTGGACCAAGCGTATCGCCACACGGTCCATTCTTCAGAGTCCAGGTGTTCGCAGGTCACTGTGATATTCTCGTACTCGAAGAACTGAGTTCTGTCAGGAGCGACTCTCACCAAGGCTAAGAAGACACAAAAAATATTTCAACAAAAAACAAGTCCAACCTAAAGCTAAAGTTTCAAATTTTCAATTTTCTATTGTCCAAAAAGGTCAGCTAAGCGACGTGTGGGGTTATGCTAACTGTACGAAATTCAAACACACAAATCCTGGGAAGTTACAAAATACACATTGTTTGTTTCAGTCGCTTGAGCTGAAATAATTGTACTTAAACTATACCAATTAGTGGAATTATAAGTAGAATTTGGAACTATCAGTAGGATTTGATCTACAGTTGGACATTGTTGGCTTTGATTCTTGTGTCAGACGTCGCTCTCATGACTCTTCAGTGACGACACTCTCTGACCAATCAGAGGCCGGCAGTCTGTTGACGTCACACTTTAGTATCGGCTCAGCTGAACCTCGTCAGAGCAGGAACTAAAAACAACACCAGGTTCTGAGAGAAGAAGCGTCTACGTGTTCTTTTAGACTTTTGATGAATGTAAGGGACGAGGAAAAAAAACAGGTGTGGCCTGTTATTTAGAAACTGGAAGTGAAAAGGTCTTCCCACGACTACTGACCCTCTCCGGTCTCCTGACTTCCTGTTGACACTTGAATGTGATCAGGTTTTTGTCTTTGGTGTTGCTTTTTCGTAGGTTTTGGGGGGGAAGTGTGATGAGATGGGGGAGGGGTGATGAGGTGGGGGGAGGCGGGGAAACTCACCTCGACTGTGGGTGGAGGTGAGACGTGATAGAGACACTGAAACAAGAGACAAACCAATGCACAAATGTCAAATCCAGACACTTTAAAGTCATTTTAAACTGATTTAAAATCAATTTAAAAACAACTTTATCGATCCTGAGGGCAGTTGACAACAGTTATTAATAACAGATAACATCATTTTTTTTATTCTTAAATGAAACAATTTCCTGTTTTTATTTGCTTTTCTCGAACAAAAAAATCTATATACATTATTTATTATTATTATTATTATTATTATTATTATTATTATTACTTTTATTATTATCTTATTATTAGTAGTATTTATGATGACATTTTCTTATATTTCATGCAATGAACAACAAGTTTAACATTTGTTTGTTATGAAAATAAGGATTTAAATGAGAGAATAATAAAATAATAATAATTGTATATGTGTGTCATCATGTTGGTAATTTTCATTATTAATTCTCCAATTTTATCAGTTTTATTTTCATCTTAAATTACAGGTGAAACATCGTCGTCGTGTGAAGAAGTCTGTTTACGTTGAGTCCCTTGAACTTGACGTTCCCGTCACATATATTCATAATTAATCTTTTGAAATCGATCATTCTGATCAAGTGATGCCTTCAAATGGATGAACATATTTTTTTAAAGGTTTTGTGTACTCACAGAGGAAAAGCAGCGCTGTCTTCATGTTGAGTCTTCACATTGACCGACCGCATCAACACACACGAACATCCTGTTCATGCAGGAAGTGTGAGTGCGTGTCTGTGTGTGAAACTTCAAACTTTCATACGTTCATATTCACTCGTTTCTTTCTTTCAGTCATGTGTCGTGTTTGATCTTGTGATTTGGCATCAACTCTCTCTCTCTTCAGTTTTTCTTTAGAATTTCAACTGTACAATAATGTGTGTATATATATGTATGTGTATATGTATATAAATATGTATGTGTATATGTATATAAATATGTATGTGGGGTTGAACTATTAAACGCTAAAATATGAAGTTGAAACAAACGTGATTAGAAAACCCCAAAATCTGCAATTCAATGATTCTAAAGTACAAACGTTCTTCAGATAACAATGAATCTCCTCTTAATTTACATCTGATTTCATACCAAACGTAAAGTGATACATCATATTTATGAACCCACATGAAGACACTTCACCACCAAACCAAAACTTAAACCAATCACAGCTACAGTATTAAAACCACGTCTTCATGTTCAGACGCTCAGAAAGTCTCCACGATGTTACGTTCACTGGTCTACACAGAGACACACACACACACACACACACACACACACAGGAGTGTGTGTAAATCTGGGTAAGCCTATTATAGGTGCCTGTGTGTGTGTGTGTGTGTGTGTGTGTGTTATTAGCTCCCACTGCTGACTCAGGAGGATCAGCCAAATCTTGAAATCACTTTCAACTTTCTCTTTCTTCTTCTTCTACAATAATAATAGTAGTAATAATAATAATAATAGTAATAATAATAATAATAATAATAATAATAATAATAGTAATAATAATAGTAATAATAATACTTTCCCCAGCAGTTCTCTGACCTCCTTCATTTCACACACTCTTGACTGGAACATAGTAACCACATGGTGACGGGAGCCTGAAAATCCACTTGGGGGCACTATTGAGCTATATTGTCACACCTAATAATGAGGTAAAAATTGTGAATTATGTGAAACACACTGATGCTATACCTAAAATTGTCCACAGGGGGGCAGTAAATGACAAGTTTGCCAGTCCACTTTTAACTTCATGTCTGGTTTTAGCCGCTGTCTTTACTCTGCATTCTTTCGTTCTTCTTCTACTACTCTACTTCCTGAGTGTGTGTGAGTGTGTGTGTGTGTTTGTTTGTGTGTGTGTCGCACAGTATCATCCCTCCTCTAATCTCTTTATCTCTGTCAGGGTGACAGGGTGAGGACACTCCTCTGCCAAATCCTTCCATCCCGCACTTTTTTCTCCTCCTTTTTCCCCTGGACTTTAAACTCTTGACCGTTTTCATCAGGTCAGTGTGTGTGTGTGAGAGTGTGTGTGTGTGTGTGTGTGTGTGTACGGGGGGGAATCCTCCTGTTTCCACGGCAATGAGTTTGACGGGCTGTCGGTGGATCTAGGCCACATTACAGATTATCAACAGACAGGTGAGTCAGGAGATAATGGTTTACCAGGTAATTATTACACAACAAATAATAATGAAATGATGAGGTATCACTTTATTTTCATAGTCCCTTTTTCACTCTCGATGAATGAAATAATTAGTCACTCAGTACGTTTACATGCACAGTATAATCGGGCTAAGGCCATAGTCTGACTAAGGCAGGCAACCGGACAACTTGCTGAGCCCGGGTGTATATGCAGTCTGACTCCGCCTCTGTAGGTGGCGCAGTATTTCTCTATAAGACAGTGCATGTTGAATCAGTTTCCCGTTGACCTTTACGTGAAAAATCCAAAAGTTTGTCTTCTCTGTAGTTTTTTCACTCTCGCCGATGCCATCGTGTTCTTTTCCATCAACAGCACTGTGGGTCAAAGACCGGGGAGCTTTTGTGCATATTTTTGTGCACGCCCAGAACGCCAAGTCTGACTCCAGTCCGACTAAGAGTATACATGCAGCAGTAATCCGACTATGAATCACATTTTACAGCTATGTTAGCCCGACTAAGACTTGCTCAATTTTAGTCATACTAATGTTTATGTGACATTAAGAAAACAAAAGTCAGACTAACATTGGACTTTTTGTCACAAAATGTGCGAGTTGTCGCAGATTCCAAGGTGTTGCAGACATTCTGTTCTCCCGGATTCTAAATATATTGCAGAAAAGTCTCCAATTTCTCACAAACTCAAAATGTTCTTGCACACGTCCAATCAATCAACTCGATGTGGCCTCAACGTACTAATTTCAAGCCGGAGTCACTGATCCTTTATTAGAAAGAACTAATAAATCAAAGTCCTGAACACAAATGAAACAACATATCAGTTTCAAGTGGTTTATGTTTAGTAACAGGGATACATTTGGATCAACACCCGTTGCACCACAGGAGGGAGCTAAAGTGCAAGAAACTACAAAAGTTTGTTATTGCCTAAAACCCAAAACAGATCTGAGTTTGTTTTTGTCTGCAGAGGAAAAACTCCTCCATGGCTAAAGTTGCTCCATCAGCTCCGCCCACGACCTCTGGGTTGGCCGCACCCACAATCGCTCTAGAGGACATGGAGGAGGAGGCAGGGGGCGCCATGGCAGGAGTTAGGTGAGTAATCAAGAAAAGGTTTTTTGACATTGAAGTTCATTGAAGACATTTTTTTCGTTGCCGTTTGTTTGTTTTTTTGTTTCAGTTTTTCTCGCGGAGCAGGAGCTGGAGTTCTGTTCAATGTCAACAACAGCAACAACAACGAAGACGAGTACGACTCACACATAAAACAAAAATATCGTACGATAGTGACAAGTACTGTGTGCAGACCTCTGACATGTGTCTCCTGGTGTCTTCAAGGGAGGAGAAGAAGAAAAAGAAGAAAGAAAAGAAAGAGAGGAAAGAGAAGAAGGAGTAAGTTTTGGTCACGGTGTTATGTTGAAAAGTGAATAATCTGTGGCCACATGGCGGCGTAGCACAGTTGCAACCAGGTCCGAACAAGGGCCTTTCTGCGAGTGTGGGTGTTCTCCAGGTTCTCTGCTTTCCTCCCACAGTCCTGCAGTAATTGGACACTCTAAATTGACCATAGGTGTGAGCGTCAAAGTGAACGGTTCTTGCAGTTTGTGTGTCAGGTTTGTTCCATTTAAAGTGGGTTTGTCTTGTTTTCCATCAGGAAGGAGAAGCAGGAGAAGAAGGAGAGGAAGGAGAAGAAGAAGAAGGAGAAGGAGGAGAAAGAAAAAGAGAAGGAAAAGGAAAAGGAGAAGGAGAAGGAAAAGGAAAAGAAAGCCAAAGAGGAGGCGTAGGTTTGGTTTATTTGGATACATATACAAACAATAGAAGCTTTTTTATAGAGATTAGGATCTGCTGCAAGAAGAACTCTGTGGTTCTTTTGTGTTCAGTCCCAAAGAGATCACAGTGATTGATCCGGCAGGAAACACCTACTACCACTGGTTGTTCATCATCACCATCCCCGTCATGTACAACTGGACCCTGATCATAGCAAGGTAACACACACACACACACATATTTTGTCAGTTAGAGTTTAGCTTTCATTTAAAACAGTAAATAATCTTCTACATTTGCATGTATTTGTGTTTTAGGGCGAGTTTTGAAGAACTACAGTCTGACTACGTGGTCTACTGGTTCATTGTGGACTTCCTTGCTGACCTTGTCTACCTCGCTGATATGGTCTTCAGAACCAGAACAGGTGCAAACTCATGTTAACAGACCAGTTTCAGTTTCGAGAAATGACAGGGTATAGTCAACGTAACTACTGTATGTATGTGTGCAGGTTACCTGGAGCAGGGTCTGCTGGTGAAGGACGAGCTGAAGCTACGCGAGCGCTACATGAAAAGCTTCCAGTTCAAACTGGACCTGGTGTCCATGATTCCCACTGATGTGCTGTATGTGGTCGTGGGAATCAAATACCCCGAGATCCGCCTGAATAAACTCTTCAGGTTCAACAGGTACACGCACACCGGGAAGTGCTGCACAAACCAGAATGTCAGGTCCCATATGGTTTCAGTAACATGGACCCCACATGGGCTTCCTATGGTGGGGCAAAGACAGGTGGAGCCACCAAGGACACCACAGACAAACCTGCTTGGAACCCATAGTGTCAGCCCAAATATAACCCTTATGGGGCCCACATGGCCATGCCTTTGCTCCTATAAGATAACTTGTGGTAACTGTTGCAAGATAAGTTGGGTTCTGGGGGTCGAACAAATTAAAACTTTGAAGTTGGTGGTGCAATATATAATATGTAAGTCAGAAGGTCTCTCTTCAGCATGAGTGGAGCATAAGGATAGTTCCTGAGGTTCATCCCCATCCAAAATTTACTCAGATGCCCGACAAACCATCTGAAACAATTTCCTGCATTTGTTCAACGACTTATGTAAGGAGTCTTCTTTCAGGATGCTGGAGTTTTTCCAGAGGACAGAGACCAGAACGAACTACCCCAATGCTCTTCGGATCTCCAACCTTGTCATGTACATTGTCATCATCATCCACTGGAACGCCTGCCTGTATTACTCTTTCTCCAAGGCTATTGGTGCGTTTGAATCCTGATTGGCTTGTCTGATTCTTCTTGATCACTGTATAAGAACTAATGCCTCGCCTTATTCTAATCCTACAGGTTTTGGATCAGACAGGTTTGTGTATCCTGACCCGTCAAATCCAGAGTTTGGACGTATAGCGAGAAAATACGCCTACAGCATGTACTGGTCCACACTGACACTCACCACCATTGGTGAAACACCGCCCCCAGTGCAGGACTCTGAGTACTTTTTTGTTGTGACTGACTTTCTGGTGATTATGGCTTGAAGAGTTGTTTTATAATTTTATTCCATAGCCATTTGAATCACAGAGGATTTATTTATCAATTCTTTTCCATCCATCCAGGTGGGTGTGTTGATCTTTGCCACTATTGTCGGTAATGTCGGCTCAATGATCACCAACATGAACGCTGCCAGAGCAAATTTCCAGGCTCGCATTGATGCAATTAAACAGTACATGAGCTTCCGAAAGGTTGGTTGATTGGCTGGCTGGTTGGTTGAGTGGTTGTCTTTTTTCATCCCATAGTCATCTTCAGTAGTTAGCTGTAGTTAACTGGACTTGCTTGAGATAAGTTTCCTTTCATCCAAGAGGCTTCTTCTTGCTACTAAAGGGTGACTGATTTGTTGGTTGGTTGATAGGTTGGTGTGATTTGTTAGTATACTGGTTTGTTTTTTAATTAGGTAAAACTTACAGGTATAGATATGTATTCCTCTGTTGTCTAGGTAACAAAGGACCTGGAGAAGCGAGTGATCAAGTGGTTTGACTTCCTGTGGACCAATAAAAAGGCGGTGGACGAAAGAGAGGTACTTAAATACCTGCCTGACAAACTGCGAGCGGAGATCGCCATCAACGTTCACCTAGACACGCTGAAGAAGGTTGGTACACACTGAACCACAGTCCTCACGAAAAACCAGTTCAAACAAAATACCAAAGTCCAGGGTTCCCTCCGTCCTGTCGTCCTGCAGGTTCGTATCTTTGCGGACTGTGAGGCCGGCCTGTTGGTGGAGCTGGTGTTGAAGCTGCAGCCTCAGGTCTACAGTCCTGGAGATTACATCTGTAAGAAGGGAGACATTGGCAGAGAGATGTACATCATCAAGGAGGGAAAACTGGCTGTTGTGGCTGATGATGGCATCACACAGTTTGTTGTCTTGAGTGATGGAAGCTACTTTGGCGAGATTAGCATCCTGGCTATTAAAGGTAGACAACCAGATAAAAAGAACTCTTGACTTTGTTTACCTCTCAGGTTCCCAAAGACAGATGTTCCTAGCATTCAACACAGGTTTCTAACGTTCCATGATCTTTTGTTACTTGTTTTCCAAGTTTGCTATTTCAATGAACGTATTAACCTGTGTATTGTGTTTGGCTCAAAACTGTCCAAAGAGCTGCGTCAATACTACAACTCTAGCCCATTTCATTACCTTGCTCAAGTACTAGCGTAAACCAACTAATTCCTCCAACATTGCAACTATGTTCGTGGCTGGCTCTAGCATTAGCCCCTGCTTTGTCGTCTCCAGTTGTGTTTACCTGTGGTTCTCACACAAGTAAATACAAAAGATCCGGAGACCACTATCGCACAAGTTAGTAGTTACAAGTTTCTTTGCTTCTCCTCAACAGGAAGTAAAGCAGGAAACAGGAGGACGGCTAACATCAGGAGCATTGGTTACTCCGACCTCTTCTGTCTCTCCAAAGATGACCTTATGGAGGCGCTTAAGGAGTATCCCGACGCAAAGGCACTGCTGGAGGAGAAGGGAAGGCAGATCCTGATGAAGGACGGACTGCTGGACCTGGAGGTACGGTCACATGATCTTGAGCGTAGAAGTGAGCGTTAGCTAGCTAGTTACCTTCAGCCCTTATGCTAACCTGTCACAATAACAGTTACCCTTAAGTGCAAAATCATCGTGGGATGCTGCTTTGAATCTCTATCATCTTTGCTATCCCGATACTAACATAGCAATAATTGTATTAGCTGAAATAAAAGTCGTACCTGGTGTTGTGCTGTAGGTAGCAGCGCAGGGCCCCGACCCCAAAGAGATGGAGGAGAAGGTGGAGAAGATGACGAGCGCGCTGGACGTCCTCCAGACACGTTATGCCCGACTTCTGGCCGAGCACGAAGCCACTCACAGCAAACTCAAACACAGGGTCACGCGGCTGGAGAAGAAGATAACGCCACCACGAGCAGACAAACCAGGCGATGCTCCACCGCCTCCCACACCAGAGCCCCAGGCAGCTGCAAAAGAAGAGAAGAAGTAGGGGGTTAGCCAGATGGGAGGAGATAAACATGGACTAAAGGGAAGGTTTTAGGACTGAATTCAATCACTTTAATGGTAAAGGTGCAGATGGACTGATTCTGGACCAGCGAGCTCCAGAGAACACGGGAGAGATAGAAATGTTCCCTTTAATAATATGCTGTAAATCATTGTTACTATAATGTGTCATGTGTTAAATATGCAAATACGCTTTTCATAGTTCTTATTTCACTGCAACCATGAGACCGCGAAAACAGCTTTAATGTGTAGATCAGCCGCTTAAAACTGTAACTCCGAACCCACGTTGTTCATTTTCTACAACGACTCAGGCGCATAATTGTTGTTGTTTTTAAAGCTGCTGAGCAAGAAAATATGAGTCAAAATAACTTTGCAAAAATAAAGAGATTTTATACAGAAGAAGTGAACAGCTTTTTATTTAAAAAACATAAAAAATGTATATTCATTAATTTACATTTATATCATGTTATATAGTGTATTTCTTCATTTAGGCTCTAATGTTTGTACTTTTCAATTATGAGCAGACTTCTTTTCATCTTAGGGCGACCTACTTTAAGGTAGCGATAAAATTGAATCTATTTTAATTATGAAATTAATTAAAAATTAAATAATTGTTTAAAATGCTGATATAACTTTATTTAATCAACATTTTTAAGCTACCTGGATACAAACAGTTGCTGTGTGTGTTTTTTATTGCTGCTGTTTTTATATGTTTGATAAATAATCATATAAATATATCAATTTAAAGTTCAAGACTTTAAGATAAACCCCTCATCCTAATTTAATAAACAATAAATGAGATAATTCAACCAAATTTGATCAAATAAAATGTCATTTTTTATACATTTTTCCATTTTTATTTGATCATAAAAAATTATATATTATATAAATGTATTCAAGATCACAATTATATACATATATTTGTATATATCAATGAAAACAAAATAAATAGGTAGTCCTTTGCGTTTGTTGACACGTCACACTGTCTGTGTGTCACTGTGCCCGGCGGGATATGTAGTTTCATGCTCCAATCGACCTCCAGTATTGAAAAACCTAAACTGACTCCAAGTACCGGCATACACCGCGCGGCGTCTCGAACATGACGCAATCGCGTCAGCCACTCTCCACCGCTGCTGCTGTGTGTGTGTGTATGTGGTAAAGTTGAAGTTAAAGCCACTCAAACGTCTTTTGTCTTCCTCGTTCAGTCTCAGTCTTCGAGTTTACGCTGCTCCGGCGCGTGTTTGCGTCTCAGTCTCTGCTCTGAAGCGGACGTGACCTTTGTTTGCGCGTGTTTTCACTCAAAGTTCGGCGGCAGTTAGCATGTGGCTGCTAGCCGGCTAACAGCAGTTTGCAGTGGAGTGAACGTGACAGGAAGCAGGAGCGGCCTCAGGTACAGGTGTGTTTACTGCTGCTGCCCCTGCTGGACGACCCGGTGTATGACAGTCAGCGTTAATCTGTAAAAGTGATAATAAATCAATTGCAACAGCTTCTGTCGATGCAGCAATCGATCAACTGATAGATGTGGTCGAGTGTGGTGATGTGGCAATGTATGGTGTTGTCACACATCGCGATAAAAAATAATTGTGGTCAATTTTCATCGTCAGGACAAATCGCAAACAAAGAAAATAGCTGTCATTAATATTTTATGTGAGCCTTAGCTTGAAGTGCCACAAGGGGGAGCATTACAGGACCTCATGATTTATGACTAAATAATCTTATTTTTACGATTTTAGTTTTTTCTTTGCTATAAGATGTTGACGAAAAACAAATTATTTCCTGTAAATATTACAATTAATCCCTAAAAAGCTCCGCCCCTAAATTGGAGGTCATGTTTTTTTTATAGTAGTTAACGGGTTTTTTTAATGCTACAATATTTTGTAAGTTTAGGGTAAGTTAAGTACGTTTTTCTGCTAAGCCACTTTTCATAACATTTGGTATAAAATAATTTTATGTGATTATGTTATTTTTTTGCTCTGTTTTTGTATCAGACTTTGTTTTTATATTAGTGACGTGTTACAATACAGCATATTTTACAACTTTTGCTGTCGTAAGTAAATTTATTTTTTTATAAGATTACCAAAAAAATGGGGGGGTTTAATATTTTTGTAATGTTTTTGTTTATTTTTTATTGTAATCTGTATTAAAAAGTTTCGGATTACGCACAGAAGACTTTACCAGTTTACGTTTAGAACAAATTAAAAAAGCAGTTTTTTATACTTGAATAGTTTCCTGAATAGCAGTTATTTTGATAAAGTGTAATAACGACATTTTATGTGTCTGTGAAGTTCGGGAAGCGGTTGCCATGGAACCGGCGTGGCGTCAGCAGGGTCGCGGTCGAGGCCGCAGCCAGAATGGTCAGGGTGAACGACCCCCGCCGAAAGAGAGAGAGAGGCCAGGGGTCGCCGCGGGAGCGTGGGCCGCAGGACGTGGAGGAAAGATGAAGGTCGCCGCTGCAACTGAGCCTGAGCCTCCACAGGGTGAGGACACGCCCTCTCTGATGTCATCAGATCAAACTGATGATTGTTTATTTATGATTGATTTTTCTCCACTGGCAGCTGCGTCGGTCCAGTCCAAGTTTGAGGAGATCAGGAAGTCGAACCAGGCCGCTGCTCAGCGATTGGTGCAGAGTCAGATAAGCTCCTCCTCCTCCGATGAAGATGATGAAGACGACGACGGAAACCACAAGGACGGAAAGAGAGGGAAGATCCTGGCATCGACCTTCACCATCTACACAGACCAGACAGGTGACGCACCTTTATTTAACCCCGCCCACTTTTTGATTTTTGAAAAATGCCCAGATGTGGGTTAGAGTAAAGAAAAAGTCATTTAAAAGCCATGGATTTGCATGTTTCTGTGTAGGTGGTGATGTCACTGGTCTGGTCAGGACTGGTCAGTACGTCAGTGACCTGTTTCAGTCCGGCGCCCTCACCTGTCTCATCTGCATCGCGTCCGTGAAGAGAACACAGCCGGTCAGACTCTGATCCATCACTTCTTTACTGATCTGCTGATGGATGTGTCATTGTTGAAACTCTGTGTGTGTGTGTGTGCGTGCAGGTGTGGAGCTGCAGTAGCTGCTTCTCTCTCTTCCACCTTCCTTGTATCCAGAAATGGGCGAGAGACTCCGCCTTCCTCGTGTCCTCTGTCACCGACGACGACTTTGGTCAGAAACAGCACCCGTGGCCCTGGTGAGGACGACTGATAACGTGTCTGGTGGTGGTACTGCAGCCTCTCAGCAGGAGTCCACTTTCCTTCATGTTTTGGAGGAACTTTAAATATTAAGTATTTTCTTAAGCCTTAATATTTAGGTCTTAAGAAAAGTACATAAAGCATAAAAACACAATTTATACATATAAAAATTTACTTATAAATGTTTATGTATGTGTACATATACATATATATATATATGTATATATATATATATATTTATATGTATATATATATATATATATATATATATATATATATATATATATATATATGTATATGTATATATATCTAAATGGACCAAATGATTGATGTCTATATGTGTGTATATATATACATATATGTGTATATATATATATATATATATATATATACACATATATGATGATGTCTATAAATCAGTTTTGTTTTCATTTTCCCTCCTTAGTCCAAAGTGTCGAGCTGAGTATCCTCCCAGTGCCACGCCCAACAGGTAACGCTTGATTATCAACAAAATAATCATTAAATGATTAGTTATCAATACCTGTGTATTAGAAAATACTGTTTTCTTTTCATGTTTCATATCATTTCTCATGCAAGGACAGTGTTATGAAGTGAGACGTAGCCTAACCATGAGTCTCAAACCTGATATAGTCTTTTATTATGTTGTCTTGACATTTGAGAGCGTGTGTGTGTGTTGTATTCAGGTACACGTGTTACTGTGGGAAACTCCAGGATCCTCCCGCTGACCCCTGGTTGGTCCCTCACTCGTGCGGCTCCGTCTGTCAGAGGGAGATCAAACCCTCCTGTGGACACACCTGTCTGCTGCTCTGTCACCCCGGTAACCACACACACACCTGCACACACACACCTGTAGAGACCCAGGAGCAGTATGGGTAAAATCTGTCTCGTTTCAGGTCCCTGTCCACCGTGTCCAAAGATGGTGGCTGTTTCCTGTCTGTGCGGCAAAGCTAAGCCCCTCCCCCGTCGCTGTAGCAACAAGGTATGTTTTGGCTGTTTAATTTTGTGTGTGTGTGTGTGTGTGTGTGTGTGTGTGTGTGTGTGTGTGTGTGTGTAAAAACTGACTCTCCATCTCTCTCTCTCTCTCTCCAGGCTTGGTCGTGTCAAAAACAGTGTGGCAAGTTGTTGAGCTGCAAACAACACAAATGTACACAACCCTGTCACACAGGTACACACACACACAGTTACACACACTACATACAAAGGACACACATCTGTCATCCTCATTAAAAGCTCATTATAAAATCAACGTCTGGTAATAACTTAGTGTTTGTTTGTCTGTGTGTGTGTGTGTGTGTGTGTGTGTAGAGTGTTCTCCGTGTCACAGAGTCAGTGTTCAGTCGTGTGTGTGTGGCAGAGAGAAAACTCAGAGGCCGTGTGCGAGTCCTCAGTGGAACTGTGAAGAGGTGACACACTCGACACTGTCCTTATCCTGTTTTATCATTTTCTACTCTGTCGAACGCATTTCTTTTTCTTTTAGTTATTCTATTGTCTACTGTGTGTGTGTGTGTGTGTGTGTGTGTGTTGCAGGTGTGTGGCTCTCTTCTCTCCTGTGGGAATCACACCTGTGAAGTCAAATGTCACGACGGAGTCTGTCCTCCGTGTCCTCGCTCGGTCAGCAGAACCTGTCCCTGCGGCAAAACCAGTGAGACACACACACACACACACAAACACACACACACAAATAACCCTTACTGATCTCTCTCTCCCTCCCTCCCTCTCTCTCTCTCTCTCTCTCTCTCCCCTCTCTCTGTAGAGTCGTCTCTGCCCTGCACAGAGGAAGTGCTGCTGTGCGGCGACACGTGTGATCGTCCTCTGTCGTGTGGAAAACACACATGTTCAATGAGGTGTCACCGAGGAAGCTGCGAGACATGCAGACAGGTCTCACACACGCACACACACACACACACACACGTACACTCTCTCTCTCACACACACACAGTAATATATACCCCCTCTCTCTGTGTGTGTGTGTGTGTTAGGAGGTGGAGAAGGAGTGCAGGTGTGGTAAATACAGGAAGATGATGCCGTGTCATAAAGAATACCTGTGCGACTCCAAATGTCCAAAGACCAGAAGCTGCCAGAGACACCAATGCAGGAGGAAGGTCAGTGCACAGCGCCCCCTGCTGCCTGGAGAAACCCTGACACTGCACTGATGAGTCACGTTAAAGGACCAATGCACTGTTTTTAAACTTCCAAACATGCAGATGTATCGTGTCTGTATTCACGTAGCTCATTAACATCGTTATCATTTGTCATTTAGGCTCTTCTGTTTTTTTTTAACTGTAGTTTAACAGGTAAACAAACTGTGATGCCGTCTCTCTCTGCAGTCGACTCTTTGAACACCAGGTGGCAGCGTTTGAGCACAAGTTACTTTGACTGACACAGAAAAGAGTTCTCTCTGCTTATAATGTGACCAATTTATTTTCAGTTTTTACCCATAAAAGTTGTGTGGGGTTTTTTTTTCCTCTTTTTTTCCTTCCGTCGCCATGGCGACCGTTGCCGCCTTGTTGTTTGTGTGTTTCCCCGCGCTTCAAATGCCAGCGCGATATGAAAAGGTTGGCCGTCGGTGCGTTCGTGGCGCCCGTTATCGCTCCCTTGCGACGCTGATAACGTTTTAATGTCACTGGACTGGAAAAAAAAAGCTCAAACTCTGTTTCCCATGATGCCCTGTGTTACAGTGTTGCCCCGGTAATTGCCCGCCCTGCGACCAGAGCTGCGGCCGAACGCTGGGCTGCCGCAACCACAAGTGTCCCTCCGTGTGTCACCAAGGTAACGAAAGAAGGAAACAAACAAACAAACAAATCTGTCTCATCACGTCAGTGTCTGTCAAAGTGATTGTGATTTGGTCAGAGTCACAGCTGGATGGAGGTTAAAGGTCAAAAATCTCACCATAACACCTGCTGAAGAGTGTGTGTGTTGACATTTCATCAACTTTGTGTGTGTGTGTGAAAGATAACTTCCTGCCTCTATTGTTATCCTTTATTGGACGATAAAGGATAACAAATGCGCCCCGTTGGGCCTCGTGATTGGCTGAATAGATTAAGGTTAATTTATGCGTTTGTCTGCGTGCTGATTGGCTGCTCTGACCTTTCGCTGGTGGAGCTTCGAGAAGGTCACAGTGACTCTGAGGCATCGACACACAGATAACAGGAGAGCGCGTGTGTGTGTGTGTGTGAAGTAAATATTTTCAGTTCAGAAATTCTAACAATATCATATTATTAAAAACAGGGAATGGATTAATGTTGTTTTTCAAGTGTGACTGCATGAGGTCATGAAAACATGGAGACACAACAAGGAAAAGATGTTTAAAGAACACGTTCACGTCTGTATCTCACTGTTAGACGGACTTTTCCTACAGGAAACTGAAGTTTGTAAAGCACTCACTCTCCCACACCAAACCCCATAGAGAAAATCAGTGATTTGAGCTCACAGGAACACAGGAGCTGCCGGTCTACTGCTGCCTCGCACATTAGGCCACACTTAGTGACCACACTTTGTGTTAATGAAATTAATTTGAATGAAGACCAGCAGCTCCTGTGTCCCTGTGAGCTAAAATCACTGGTTTTCTCTATGGACTTTGGTGTAGGAGAGTGAGTGGTTTGCAAAGCCCCACAAACACAAACACATTTAGGTTTAGGTTATAAATTGTAAGCGCTGTGAGCGCCCCCTGGTGTCTCCTGTTACACTATGACCTATGAGCTCACGGTGACCTGGTCAGGTTATCAGCTCCTCTGGGGACATAAAGTATCATATCACTTCCTGTCGCTCAGTGTCACGTACTGGTGAAAACACTCACCCGGCTATTTTAATGAAGTGTCAGCTGACAAAACACACACACACACACACACACACACACACACACACACACACACACACACACACACACACACACACACAGAGGTCCTCAACCTGACCATAAACCAGAATGTGCGTGTGATCTGTCCATCAGGGAGCTGTTACCCTTGTCCGGAGACGGTGGACGTCCCATGTACATGTGGAAAAACCGCCTTAGTCGTCCCATGTGGTCGAGAGAGGAACACGAAACCACCACGCTGTAAAGAGACGTGCAGGTACACACACACACACACAGAGAGTGAACCCTGCACTTTCAAAATAAAGGTCTACACTAAAACACAACTATGCAGTTTTCAAAATAAAAGGCTCAGTTTATGCTCATCCACACTAAAGCACAACCCTTCAAAGTCTTTTTGGTTTATGTGTAGTTTGTCTACATTAAAACACAACCCTGTAGTTTTCAAAATAAAAGTCTCAGTTTCAGTTGGACTACATTTTATGTATACATAAAAACTAGCAGTTTTCAAAATTATAGTTTCTAAAACACAGCCCTGCTGTCTTCAAAATAAACATCTACACTAAAAAGATGTGTAGTTCTCAACATGCAAGGATCGGTTTCTTCTTTTTATCCACACTAAAACAGGACCACAACCCAGCAATCTTCAAAATAAAAGTCTACACTAAAAACAAAAAACTGTAGTTTTCAAAAATACAAGGCTCAGTTTCTATCCACACTAAAACAGGACCCCACAGTTCACAGTAAAAGTCTTAGTTTATGTCCATCCACACTAACACACAACTGTGCAGTTTTCAAAATAAAAGATTCAGTTTCTGTCGGTCCACGCTAAAACACTACCTAGCAATTTAAAAGAAAAAAAAGGCTCCGTTTCCTTACAGCTCTATGAAAATAAAACCCCCACATTTTCAATTTTCAGTGTCTGTCCCTGGTACAACACAACCCAGCAGTCTTCAAAATAATAGTCTACACTAAAACAAAAAACTGCAGTTTTCAAAATACAAGGCTCAGTTTGTGTTCGTCCACACTAAACACAACCCTGAAGTTTTCAAAATAAAGGTCCACACCAAAATACAACCCTTCAATTTTTGAAAAAGAAATAGGCCCAGTTTCCTTTCGAGTGCTACGAAAACAGAACCCCAAAGTTTTCACTATAAAAGTCTTTATGTCTTTTATGTCTTTTTCAAGACATAAACATTTTCAGTTTTCAAAATAAATAGCCACCCATTTGGCGTGAACTAAAACGGACGCGCCGGGGCATCTGTGTCTCACCTCTTGTCTCTTCAGGTGTCCTCCATCCTGTCACCACCCGAACAGAGAGACCCACCGGTGCCACCCCGGTCCCTGCCCCCCCTGCAGACAGACCTGCCTGCTGCAGCTGCCCCGCTGCAGCCACACCTGCCCTCAGTCCTGCCACGACCTAGTGCTGGTCAAGTCCCAGCAGGTGGGTCGCTTAAAGGAGCAGTGACACCATTTTGCCTTAGTCGAGCGTGAAGTTACAGTCAAACCATCGGTTACAGAAATGGGACATTTCCACATTTGTTTTTGAGATGCACGTGACAGATGTGATGTGATGTGTGTTTAGGTGCAGTTAGCGGGTCCGTGGGAGCAGCCGTCCGAACCCGCGTTTGTGAAGAAAGCGCTGCCCTGTCCACCGTGTCAAGTACCGATCCCAACGTGAGTTACACACTATAATACACACACACACACACACACGAGCGTCAAAGTCTCTCTGCTACTTGGAAAATCAAAATAATTCAGGGTTTTTTGATCACAAGGTCCTCAGATTATACCCCCTACACACACGCACACTAATCACATAACACATTCCAGGGTGCTTATGTTCCTTCATGGGTCATTGGACCTGAGATTCTAAAACACTCTGCATGCTGTGTGTGTGTGTGTGTGTGTGTGTGTGTGTGTGTGTGAGTTATAACACACATGAACAGTCACCTCCGACAGTGATCAGACACGCAGATACGTCAGTCAGACGCGGAGGACAGAGGTGGCCCCGCCTCCTTCTCCTCTGTCCCGAAAGAGAACTGGAGAACGTTGTGCAGATTTACTCCAAAGAAAGAATCCTTTCAAATTTGGCACAAACCTTTCACTTGGACTCAAACTGATCAGATTTATGTGTTTAAAGGTCACTGTGACCTTGAGCGGAACATCACGCTCTCTGTGGAAACGTGGCTGCCAGCAGGGACTCACTTTTAGCCACACAAGCAAAGACTCACCTCAAGAGTATTTAAGTCCATCTTGAGAGCATGTTCACGTCTTTATCTCACTGTTAAACAGACGTTCGTAAACCACTCACTCTCCCACACCAAACCCCATAGAGAAAATCAGTGATTTTAGCTCATGGGACACAGGAGCTGCTGGTCTACTGCTGCCTCGTGTGGTCACTTTGTGTCACTGAGGTCAATCTGAACGAAGGATTTCAAATGCCGAATTCACAAAATAAGACGTTTGAACTAGTGATGGAGGCAGCAGTGGATCAACAACTCCTGTGTGCTGTGATGTTAAAATCACTGATTTTCTCTATGGGCTTTGGTGTGGGAGAGTGAGTGGTTTACAACAGTGAGATAAAGGCGTGAACGTGTTCTTAAGACATCGTAGATTTTATCACTTTGTTTGTTGAACGTAAACGTCTGTGTTCTGTCTTCAGGGCCTGTTTTGGAGAACACGAGGTAAGAATCTTCACTTCCTCCAGAATCACACGCTCCGTTCATTTAACCTTCACGTCGCTGCCTTTGTTTTTTTTAAGATTCATCACTTCCTCCTCCCTACACTCCTCTCTATCTGCACTCTTCCCTTCCGCTCTCTCTCTCCCCCGCCGTGTTTTCTTTTCCGTTTCTCGTCAGAGCTCAATCTCGTCTTGTCCCTCCCTCCCTCCCTCTTCATCTATTTATCAGTTTGTCCTTTCTTTTTGTCTCTCAGTCAGTTGCTTTATATTCCACACACTCGTTCACTTCCAGACGTCTCTCTCTCTCAGGTCAGCCCAGTGCCGTGTCATCGTCAGGGTCGGTTTTCCTGTAAACGACCTTGCGGACGACCCCTGACATGCGGCAACCACAACTGCAGCAGAGAGTGTCACCTGGTTACCGGCGGCAACAAGGTGGTGACCTCGTCATGGAGTTCAAACTCATCAGATCAGTCCATCTCTCGCGCTCTCACCATCTCTCTCTCTCTCTCTCTCTGTGTAGTGTGAGGTGTGTGACGAGGGCTGCCGTAAGCCCCGCCCCCCTGGCTGCCCCCACACCTGTGCCCGCCCCTGTCACCCGGGCGACTGCCCGTCCTGCAGCCAAATGATCCGCCAACGCTGCCACTGCAAGATCACCATGCTCTATGTGGAGTGCACGTCAGTACACACACACACACACCAAGGACACGCAAAGACATAAACCATGTCCTGACCTGAACTTAGTCTGATTTTACACTACTGTCCTTTTAAAATGGTCCACACTTTCACTAAATGCCCTCACTTTCAGACAATGTTCACACTTTCACTATGAAAGTGACAAACATCTTCTTTGTCTCTGCAGGAAGTTAACATCAGCTGATGAGAAGACGAAGATGCAGCTGAGCTCCTGTAACAACCAGTGTCCAAAAGAGGTACACACGCACACACACAGAGCCTTATCACTAACCTTAACCATTACCAGTTAATGACTAACCTAAACCATAACCACAGTTCAAATCTTAGTCCTAAACTTAAACCAGTTCCTCAGAAATGAGGTTCTGCCTCATTAGGACCAGGTTTTGGTCTCCATGAGGACTACTGGTCCTGACAAGGTCTGTGTTTGTGACAGAACACACACACACTCTGTGGAGCTTGTTTATAAGACTTTTGGAAGTGGAGTCACCTGCTTCTCTTTAGTGTGTGTGTGTGTGTGTGTGTGTAACTCATCTTTTTCTGGTTTTTTTTTTCTTCTTCCCTGATCTATAATCAATAATTGTCAATGTCACTCCATTAGTAAGACAACACCGTTCATTCATTCATTCATTCATCTCTCTCTCTCTCTAATAATCATTTCATCTCTGTGGCGCCAGACATATGAACACATGAACACACACACACACACACACTGAGTCTTTCACTTACACCAGGGAATGATTTAGCTTTTTCATTCTGTCACTTACGGGCATGCACACACATACACACACACACACATACATACACACACACACACACGTACGTAAGAAAACACTGTCAGATGTTGGTCTGACGTGTGTGTGTGCGCGTGTGTGTGTATGAGGCTTTGGTTCTGTTTTCATAGTCTGCTGAAACCTAACCTCCAGAAACACACACACACACACACACAGTTGGAATAACAAATATATGCAGAGGCTGCAGACCTGGAATGTTGACACACACACACACACAAAGCCCAAACTAAGTTTCACTGCTCATTTATTTTACGACTCACTTTTATTTATTTTCTCTTTTTTTTTTTACATAAATAAAAAAACACACAGACACTCAAAAACCTGAACTGTGCCTTTAACGCTCAGAGACATGGAGCAGGTTTGTTTTCACATGTTTGATGTGTGTGTGTGTGTGTGTATAGCTGAGCTGCGGTCATCGCTGTAAGCAGATGTGTCATCCAGGTGTGTGTGAGGAGAAATGTCAGCAGAGGGTGAAGCTGCGGTGTCCCTGCAAGAGGATCAAGAAGGTACACACACACACACACACACACACTGTACCTAATAAAGTGGCTACTCTGTGATTTTCCACTGCACAGTTACGGCGCGACTGTTTTTTTTTTACCTGCTCTGACGAGGTTTAAAGCGACATGTGACCTAGAGCTGCTGCTAACTTGACTGAGTTATTTTCATGATCAGTTCATCTGTCGGTCGTTTGGTTCAGAAAATGTTGAGAAAATGAGCAAAAACCTGGAAATGGTGATGTTTTTGTCCACTTTGAATGATTTTTCTTTGTTAAAGGGAGCAACGATTCAAAGCTTCTGTGTGTGTGTGTGTGTGTGTGTGTGTGTGTGTGTGTGTGTGTGTGTGTGTGTGTGTCTGCGCGTGTGTGTGAATTCAGGAGTTCCCGTGTTCTGTGTCGACTCAGACTGACGTTCAGTGTGATGATGTGTGTAGAGACCAACAGAGGAAGATCAGCCAGGTACATATACACAGACATATGTACACACACACCTGTACTGTCACTGACCTTTCTCCCTCTCTCTCTGTGTGTGTGTGTGTAGCTGAAGGAGGCGGAGCAAAGAGCGGCTCAGGAGGAAGAGCAGAAGAAACTTCAGGTGAGTTTTACACAAACACACACCTGTGTGTTCAGTCGCTAATGAGACAATTGTAAGTCGAAGGTGCTGAAAGTGGTCTTTTAACGTCCTGTCTGTCGCTGTTGTTAGCTTAGCCTTCTTTACCTCATGGAAACAGTGAGTGGGCGGGGCAACTACCATGTAGCGTTGATTGTCATTGTGTTTTTCTGCGAGCAGGAGGAGCTGGAGGCGTTCGAGAAGCGTCAGCAGCGAGGAGGTCGCAGGAACAAGAAGCGCGGGAGGCGAGAGGAGGCAGACGACGAGCAGGAGCGTGCGAGGAGGTGGTGGAGGAAGTGTGCCGCCCTTGTCCTGGTCCCGCTGGGCGGAGCTCTGCTGTCCGCCGCCGCCTACTACCTCCTGACCACACCCTGAACAAACACGTTGTTAGGGGAACGTGTGAGAACATGGCTGCCTTCTCTCACTCAGTTGTTTTTCTGTCGCACTTATTTACGTTTTATTTTACATTTGAGACAAAATATACGATTTTTCTCAACTCAAGTGGAATTTTCCGAACTTCCCAAAAACAAAACTGTTGTCATCAGGCTTTACGTACTAAAAAAGTTCGCACTCATTATGTTAACTGTTGGGGGGGAGGGGATACAGTTACTTTTATCGTAAACATTAGCAACAATTAACGTGACAGTTTACAGCTGGACATCTCACCAATGTACAGTCCCAGTGATTTATTATGCATTGCCACAAGGGAGCAGTCATTCCCCAACCTCACGATTTATTTTTCGCATTAAAAATGTTCACTGAAAACGTGTCAGCAAAATTTATCGTAAAAAAGCTGATTTATTTTTACAATGATCACATCGTTAATCACAGTTCTTTTGACGAAAAAAGAGATGCAATTTTTCTGTACAACCTGCATATTTTTGCCCATTCAAAAATATTTTAGCTTTCTTGTGGGTTAACCCACGTGACTGACTTTAAAAATTAGCTTCCTGTTTGAACTCACCTTATATTAAATTTCACTTTTTTTTGTTCGTAGTAGAAACGTTAGTTGGATGTGAAGCAACGTATCGTTATGATTTAAAATAACCAACGTAAACAATGTGACACATACGTCAGCGCTAATTGGCATTGCCTGCGGAAACTGAACGTGTGGAACTGGACTTACGCAGTTTTACTAATTATTTCTATAATCAACTATTTAATTTTTTTTCTTGACTCAAAGTTGCGGAAATAACTCGTAAGAAGCACGTTATAGCTAGCCTAAAGTTTGTTCAGTAGAAACATGATTGGACGCAGCTAAAGTGCTAACTTCTGACGCAATTAAAGGTTTGTCACCAATTTACTTCGTCGCAAATGAACATTTTCATTTTACCTTCAATATTCCTGTTGTTTTCAAGTTGTGTACGTTTGGACGCTTCCATGTTCAGTTAAATGAACAGAAATCGTTCTTAATTGTCTTAAATAAAATAATAATTTACGTCTCTGATGAGTTTGTGGTGAAAATGCTTAAATGTGAAGTTTCCTCAGTTAGAAAATTTAATTTAGGTGCTAAGATGTTAAAAAAATAAATTTTGAACATTTAAATGTAAACTCAATTTTTTTCCTGTTCCTTTTTGTTTGTTTGAAAATTAAAAAAATAAAATGTAAAAAACCCATTGTCATTGTTATGATTTTTAACTGAAACAAAATGTTTCTCTTTTCCAGGTCGGCCGTTCAGAATCTGAAGAAAGATTTGTTTTACAGACGGGGGGCGCTATCTTTCAGAATGTATTCGTTAAGCTAATCCCATCGCGTTCTTTTCACATTTACTTTTTTCAATTTTTTTCTTCTGCTTTTTCTAGCCTTTTTTAAATGCGTAAAAACAAAACTAACCTTGTGACACTAGACGCGCGCACGAGGCTCATGTCCCAGCATGCACTTGATGGTGAAGTGTGTTCACGTGCAGACGACCTGAGCCGTGTGTGTGTGTGTGTAAGAGAGAGAGGGGAGAGTGGGAGAGTGGGCGGAGCCAGCGTGTCTCGAGCTAGTTGCCGGAGCAGCTCGCGGACAGCAGACAGAGGGATGGTCTCGCGCTCGGCGGCGGGCAGCAGCAGGTCATGTTGTCCGCGCGGCGGGAGACCTGCCCGCGTGTCACCTTCAGCGGAGCGGGAAGTGCCACGGTGAGTATGTGTGTGTTTTTCCCGCCGTTAGTGTGTCAGGTTTGAGGTGATGTCCTTCATTTCAGCTGCTGTCTCCTTGTCTCTGTCCTCTGTGTGTGTGTGTGTATGTGTGTGTCCTCTCAGTTTACATCAGTAAAAGCAGCCATTTTATGTCCATACATTAATATTTACATGAATAAAACTCAAAGTTTATCAGTTAAATTTCTAGTGTTAATTTTCCTCGTCTTCTGTCACAGATTTGGCCAAAATTCAGTCACAATTTTTAAAAATTTGCTCCAAGCTAACTAGCTAACTTCATTTTGTAAAGATAAAATTAGTCTAAAAACATTGATTTATGTCAAGTTTTTTCAAATTAAAGCAGCAAACGTTCACATTTGAAGTTGGAATTTGGGCTAAACTAATTTTCCCGTTTATTATTAGTTAGTTTCATAAAACCTGTAAAAAAAAAGAAGTTAAAATAAATAATGTTGGTTTGTGTTGATAAATAAACGGTTTACATTAAAAAAGAGCACTCGTAACTAAAGTTGTTGACGACTTGTTTTTGCAGTTATTTCTATTTAAATATTGTCTATTTTTGTTTGTAAAAGTGTTAAATGTTGATTATCATTCTTTCAGAGGAACAATCACTGCAAAGTTATCATTGTCTTCTTACATTTTCATCATTTTATTGTGTAATTATTTTAAATCATGTCCCGTTTTGATGTGAAGTAAATGTTTGATGAAGTTACACTTTTATAAATCTAATATGCATTATTTAACCCCGATAAAGTGGAAACCAGGAAACATCATGTCATTGTTTTAAAGGAATAAACTTAAACTCAGTCTCAGTGCAATAATAAATATATAATTGTAATAAAGACTTTTGGTTTTTCCACGTTAAACTCAATGTTTTTTTTCTTTTTATATTAATTTTTATCACAAACTGTATGGAAAATAATCGCTTGGATCTTATTTAATGTTTAATGTTCATGTTTTAACTTTATAATAATAATGATAACGTGTGTATTAATGGAAAGTTAACCATCCAAAGTAACAGATCTTTCTGTTACTGAAGATTTCTCTTCAGTTTATTACATTATTTCACCTGAAAAATGTGACAAAATATGTTTTTAATGTTTTAAAATTCACCATCATGTGTTTTCTGTTGGCCTTTGTTAAAACGATGATTTAAATTTTAATGACAAACTATTGTTTATAAACATCACATACTTTGAACGTCTACTTTTTCTTTTCAGTTTCCGTCGTTTTATATCATTTTAGCCTTCAAAATAAAAGCCCACAAGTAACGTGAGATATTTTTAAAGTTTCTTTTCTATAGCTAAAGTCAACAAATATATATATATATATATATATGTGTGTGTGTGTGTATGTATATATATTTTTGTTGTTATATGATCTGAATGCTAAGATGCTAGCATGATCTTTGTCAATTCTCCGATTGACAAAGATCAATATTTGAATTAAAATATTGTGATCAATCCTGGTAAAGAAGATGTTTAAAATGGTTTGGTGATTAGACGTGAGGCTCTCGCAAATACACTGATTAAATGATTGATTTATAATCGATCGACTGATCAGCGTATTAGAGAGAAAGAGAGAGAGCAGTATTTACAGCAGTGGTTGCTGTTTTGTGGTGTCAGGTGTCACTTTGTCGTCATGTGACTTCAAAAATAACTTCAACGGAAACACACACTGGGACACACATACATACACACACACACACTGCCTCAGTAAAAATAACCACAGGACTTTGGGGGCGGAGCTTTGTGGGCTTACATCGTCAGTGTTTGCTCCTCTGAAGTCACTTGTTTGTTGTTGTTGTTGTTGTTGTTGTTGTTGTCCGTTTTTAACTCCTCCCCCTGTGTCCTCCAGACTCTGACTCCTGGACCTGAGATGGCGATGGGCGGGGAGGCGTGTCCTCACAAGCTGGGATCCACCAATCACCTGCGACTCCTCCTCTACATCCTGATTCCCACTGTCAGCCTGTTGGCGGCGCTGCTGCTGCTCGTCCTGGCACTCACTGGTACACACACACACACACACACACATGCTCGTGCTGGTTTATGGGATGTCTGAGCTCTGATATTGAAGGGTTAATGCAGGATTTTTAAATTCCTGTAGAAACTTCCGACTTCGCACTACAACTGGAACGCAGCGCTGACTGCACTGTGATCGCCCTCTGCTGTTGACAAACAGACAGAGACACAAGGATAAATCTATTTTAGTCACTAAATAAAAGACTCAGCTCGTATGTACGCCACTGTAAGTCTCCGATATTTTAAGAATATGTTCACATCCCACACCAAAGTCCATAGAGAAAATCAGCGATTTAAGCTTGTGGGGACACAGGAGCGGCTGCTCTACTGCTGCCTCGTGTGGTCACTTTGTGTCACTGAGGTGAATCAGAACAAAGGATTTTAAATGCCGAATTCACAAAATAAGACATTTGAAGATAGTGATGGAGGCAGCAATGGATCAACAGCTCCTGTGTATCTGTGAGCTTGAATCGCTGATTTTCTCTATGGGGTTTGGTGTGGGAGAGTGAGTGGTTTAGAAAACGTCCGTTTCCTGTCATGTTTTCGTGGACTGTGATTTATGAAGACATAAATTATTACAGATAAAGTCTCAGAGACTTTTATTCACAGTGGAAACAAAGGTTTTTATTTCTTCGCTTTAACACGAGCAGAAGAAGAAAAAGAAGAAGATGTGAACAGAATGATGGAGACGTGTGGGAGGAGAGATCTCACACACACACACACAGTCATCTTCTCATTAACTCACACGCCTGTTAATCAGCTTGTGTGTGTGTGTGTGTGGTGCTTCCTCTGGTCGCCATGACAGCGGGAAGACCCTCAGCCAATCAGAATCATTGAGACAGAAAGAATTTCAAATATTTGGACACAGGTAGTAAAAACAGCTTCTCCTCCTCTTTTCACCAACCTCCTTTCTTCTCTTTCATCCGTCGACGTCTCTCTTTTCCACCCTTTCATCTTTAACTCGTCTTCATCCTCGTCTCCTTCCGTTCCTTCCTTCTCTGGTGTCCTCGTGTCCTCACAGACTTCCGCACTCCTGTGACCAACGACAATAAATAAAGTTGTCTCTGTTTACGAGGTCAAAGGTAGAAAATGTGTTTCTCACGTCGTCTCACAGCGTGAATTCTTCTCCTCCTCCTTTCATCTTTTCTTCTTCTCCTTCTGCAGCTGTTTTCTGTTTTCTCTCCTCCTCGACTCATTACACACACACACACACAGACACTGCCATTACGATGTGTGTGTGTTTCTCACCATTAAACACTTAATGGTTTTTCTTTGTTCCTTATGTTAGACTGTGACTGAATTTATGTCTTTTCTTGTTATGTGATCTCAGTAAAGACGGGTATATATATATATGTGTGTATATGTATATATATATATGTATATGTATATATACATATACATATATATGTATTTATATATGTACATATATACACAGTGTGTGATAACGCTGAAGAAAACGTGATACATCCAAAGAAGACGTGATGACATCTGAAGAAAATGCGAAATATCTGAAGAAAACACGATAAATCTGAAGAAAATGCGATAAATCTG
Organism: Solea senegalensis; assembly: GCF_019176455.1. Taxonomy (NCBI): domain Eukaryota; kingdom Metazoa; phylum Chordata; class Actinopteri; order Pleuronectiformes; family Soleidae; genus Solea; species Solea senegalensis. Next base: position 32,433,277 of record NC_058023.1, read on the forward strand.
AAGAAAACATGATAAATCTGAAGAAAATGCGATAAATCTGAAGAAAATGTGATAAATCTGAAGAAAACACGAGGTAACTGAAGAAAACACGATGACAAACTTGGTGAAGTGTTAAGGAAGCGTGGTGATGATGTCATCGCCTGCTTTGCTGTGATTGGCTGACGATGTTTGTTTACGGTTGCTTGTTTTTTTGTTGTTTTTTTTCAGGTATATTTGGCGGCAGCCTCTTGTACTCTAACCCGCTCCCCTCCCCTGAGCCCATTGCCGATAGCGACCACAGTTACCATGGCAACAGCACAAGCCCCTCCCTCGAGGCGGAGAACGTCACATCCTGGCTGCGAAATCGCAGCGGCGGCAGCAAGGACAGCGATGATGTCACATACCACAACGAGAGCACACCCTCTGTTGCCGCTAGACTCCGCCCACCTTCTTACACTCAGGCCACACCCACTCAGCACTACACACAGCCTCCTGATTGGCTGACAACTGTGACATCGCTGAGCTCCGCCTGGCCGTTGAGCACCACAGCGACGCCTGACACAGGTAACACACCCTCAAAAACGCTGTTGATCTTTGTTACTGAGGTTTGTAAAGCACTCACTCTCCCACACCAAACTCCACAGAGAAAACCAGTGATTTTTTAACATCACACACACACAGGAGTTGTTGATCCACTGCTGCCTCCATCACTAAGTTCAATTGTCTTATTTTGTCAATTCGGCATTTGAAATTCTTCGTTAAGATTCATCTCAGTGACACTAAGTGACCACACGAGGCAGCAGCAGACCAGCAGCTCCTGTGCCAGCGTGAGCTAAAAACGCTGATGTCGTAGACGTCAGCTGACACAGATTTTGTCAAGTGAGTCATGAGTTCGCCCTTCAAAAAAAAACAAGGACTAACCCTTTAAGCTCAGTGCACCGACAGTGCACCGTCCACATGGAGCCATGGCTTTAGCAACATTAACAAGTCTGACTACGGATGCGTGCGAGTGCAGCGTCACTCTGTCTCTGTCCGTCCTGCTGTCTCACTCTGTCCTATCACTGTGTCCATTTCTGTCAAATGCCAAAACTTTATTAGTCTCTATGACAGCAGACAGGACGAGTTCATGTCTACTGTCCTCTACTGACGGAGCTTCTGTGTGTGTGTGTGTGTGTGATGATAAATCACTCTATTTTAAAATTCTCCTCGTCTCTGCTGCTCTACTGTCCTTCAGTCTCTCTCTCTCTCTCTCTCTCTCTCTCTCTCTCTGTGTATTAAAGTGTAGTTGAGGTGAATGCTAATGAGACGTCCTCTCCTCTGATTGGCCGCTGCCTGGTCACCAGACTGACAGGGCATTTTACCTCTTTATAGCATTTTAGCATGTTGTCTTTATTGTTATGTTTTTAACGTACACGTTGAACCAACATTCTGTGATGTTAGCCTGGTGAAACGAACACACAAGCTAACACACAAGCTAATCTTCATCAGGACAGTTCACTATTAGCATAACATCATTAGCCTCACTAAGAAGTATCTCTGATGCTAGCATCTGGCTAATAGCGAGATTGTCCCAATGTAATTCACAACGTTGCACCATGATTTCATATCGGTAATGCTTGGTAGCTAATTTGTCGTCAAGGTGAATGCTAACAAGCTCTCCTGTCTTCTGATTGGACACTGCACAGTCACCTGACTGACACAGTGTGAGAATTTTTTTTCTCCAATATTGTTAGCCTGGTGAAGCTAACACGCACCTTTTAACATTTACACCTAATACGAATGCATAGCATATTTTACAGCTAATTTTGTTAAACTTAAACACTAGCGGCCATTTTTTCCCTCTAGTGCCTCACTGAGAGATATTTCTGATGCTAATAATGAGATTTTGCTTGATTTTAGATTTGTAACACTTATGTGTGTAGTCAAGGTGAATGCTAGTTAGCCGCCCTGTCTTCTGATTGGATGCTTAGCGTAACAGGGCGTTAAAGTCGTACCGTAGCAGTTAGCCTACAGCATAGCATATTTTTTCAGTGTGATTCAAACATTGAACTAAAACAAGCTCATGTGTCAGAATAATGTCCACGATTAGCATAGCATTGAGGACCCGCGTTTATTGAGTTAAAACAAACGATTATGGTGCGTTGTTTTTTTTCCTGCAGGTGTGTGTCAGCTGATCACAGAGCCACAGTGTCACATGCTGCCCTACAATCAAACATGGCTGTCCTCGTCCTTCGCTGTGGTGAAGAGCTCGGAGGTCGACATGTTGCTAAGGTAACTGCACACATACACACACACACACCTGTCAATCATGAGGCGTTAGCTGAGTGCTAAAATGTGTGTGTATGTGTGTGTGTGTGTGTGTTCTTCAGGTTCTTCAGCTACCTCAGCAGACTCTCCTGCTACAGACACATCATGCTGTTCGGCTGCTCGTTAGCGCTGCCAGAGTGCGTCGGTGTCGACGGCGCAAACAACAGGTGACGACTCATTTCACGTCAGATTGAGTCGATACGATATTTTAAGAACGCGTTCACGTCTTTATTTCACTGTTAGACAGACTTTTCCAACAGGAAACTGACGGTGTGGGAGAGTGAGTGGTTTTCAAACGTCAGTTTCCTGTTGGAGACGTCTGTCTAACAGTGAAATAAAGAAACAACCACACTATAGAATGCCTAAACTATCTCTTTATTGTGTGTGTGTGTGTGTGCAGGCGCGTTGTGTTACCTTGTGCGTCGTTCTGCGAGGCGGCAAGGGAAGGCTGCGAGCCCGTCCTCCAGATGTTCAACGCCTCCTGGCCGGAGTTCCTGCGCTGCTCTCAGTTCAGCAACATCACGTCCACTTCACCGCCACCTTCTTCATCATCATCATCACCGTCACCCATGGCAACAGCAGGCCCCGCCCCCCCCGCCTGCTTCACGCCGCGACAGATGAAAGGGAAACCATGTGAGTGAAACTGAGAGACAGAGATGCTGACGTCGCAGTGACGTCACCGCGTCGTTCACACTCTCTCCTCTGATTGGTTGGCAGCGGTGTGCGGCGGGAAGGACCACTTCCTGTGCGCGACGGGGATTTGTGTCCCCCAGAAACTGGTCTGCAACGGCTACAACGACTGCGACGACTGGAGCGACGAGTCGCACTGCGGTGAGACGCACTTTCACACCGAACTAACACTAAACTCAACCCAAACTGAGAAAATTAGGTTCTCACTTGTTAGGACCAGGTTTTGGTCTCAATGAGGACTTACTGGTCAGTGTTTATGACACACACACACACACACAGAGCTGTTTAAATAGCAGGGAAAGTTCTCTGCTCGTTGTCGTGGTGACACGCCTGTGTCTGACTGAGTGGAAGACAGGATCGTGAAAGTTCCCGTCTAATGTGCGGCAGAGACGTGGTCGCTATGGCGACGCACCGTGTCAATAGGCAGGGACCGCTGGAATGTAAATAATGTGTTGGAAAGAGAGAGAGGGAGAAGGTGAATGTCTCTCGCCCTCTCTCTGAACTCCCCGTCAGCTCTTTTTTGTTTTGTTGGGTTTTTTTTAACTAGAGGAGGATGTTTGTCGCTGTAAAAGTCAAACAAACAAGAGGCGGAAAAGACGAGCAGTACTCAAGACAAGAGACACAAAGTCAGCACTGATTATGCTGTGAAAACAACAATATCTACGTCAGCTTCAGTCTGCGACGTCTTTAGAACACGTTCACGTCTTTATCTCACTGTGAGACAGACTTTTCAACAGGAAACTGACGTTTGTAAACCACTCACTCTCCCACACCAAAGCCCAGAGAGAAAATCAGTGATTTTAACATCACAAGAGCTGCCGGTCTACTGCTGCCTCGTGTGGTCACTTTGTGTCACTGAGGTCAGTCTGAACAAAGGATTTCAAATGACGAATTGACAAAATAAGACATTTGAACTTAGTGACGGAGGCAGCAGTGAATCAACAACTCCTGTGTGTGTGTGTGTGTGTGACGTTAAAATCACTGATTTTCTCTATGGGGTTTGGGAGAGTGAGTGATTTACAAACAAACAATTTTAATTCAAATAATTAAAACTAATCTCTCTCTCTCTCTCTCTCTCTCACTCTCTCTCTCTCTCCAGTGTGTACAGATGGAGAGTTTCGTTGTAACACTGGTCGGTGTCTCTCGCCCGCTCTGGTGTGTGACGGTTATGACGACTGTGGAGACCTGAGCGACGAACTGAACTGTGGTGAGAGAGGACGCACACGCACACTCTGACGCAGTGTGTCAGGGAATCCACCACCTGTCTGTCTGTCTGTCTGCCAACACAGTATCATGTTGTGAAGGTTTCTTGTTTCTCTCAGCTGTTCATGTGCTTTTATTTTGGTGAACAGTGACTGTTCATGTTCTGAACGCGCATGTGTGTGTGTGCGTGTGTGTGTGTGTGTGTGTGCGTGCGCGCGTGTGTACGCATGTGTGCAGTGTGTGACCTGACCCGTGAACATCGCTGTGCTGACGGCCGCTGTGTGTCCAGAGACTGGCTGTGTGACGGAGACCACGACTGTCTGGACAAGTCTGACGAGCTCAACTGCTGTGAGTTACCATGGAAACCATGGAAACGTGACTGTATATCATGGTATATCACACATACACTCCTGTACATCATAACATAACACATTTCATGGCCATATGACAGTTTTATCACATTTGTTACATTACGTTACGTGAAATTACGTTATATGAAGTTATGTTATGTTACGTTACTTTAAGTTACGTTACGTGAAGTTGCATTATATGTAGTTACGTTACGTGAAGTTACGTTATATTAAATTACATTACATGAAGTTACGTTACATTACATGAAGTTACATTACGTTATATGAAGTTATGTTACGTGAAGTAACGTTATATTGTTACGTGAATTTACGTTATATGAAGTTATGTTAAACTAAGTTACGTGACATGAAGTTAAGTTTCATGAGATTGTGTTACATTTAATGCTCATGTTACTCAATCGTACGTGAGATTACGCTGATAAACGGATCACTGCAGTGATCAGATTATTCACACCTGCTACATTCACAGTATAAACAAAATGAAAACGTCACACGTCATAGTCAAAAGAAATATTATGAACTCTCAAATGTTCCAGAAAGTGAAAATGTGTCGACAATTAACGCTGAGTCACAGTCTGAGTCATGTCACTGATTATTGAAGATGGTGTGTGTGTGTGTGTGTGTGTGAGAGCAGCCTGTAAGAGTCAGGGTCTGCTGGAGTGCAGGAACGGTCAGTGTATTCCTTCAGCGTTTCGTTGCGACGGCGAGGACGACTGTAAAGACGGCAGTGACGAGGAGCAGTGCAACCGAGAGCAGAGTGAGACATCTGTCTGCATCACACCTATCTCACGTGTCATCATCCCTGCTCTTCTCTTTATATTAATCTGTGTGTGTGTGTGTGTATGTGTGTGTGTGTGTTCCAGCTCAGGGTGTGTGTGTTCCCGGTCAGCCCAGCTGTATCTCCACTTCCTGTCCGTCTGTGTGTGCGGGGAACAGCGCCACCTGTGACCCACGAAACAACAACAATAACACCAACTGTAGTGAGTCATCACTGTAAACCACTCACTCTCCCACACCAAAGTCCATAGAGAAAATCAGTGATTTTAACATCACAGCACACAGAAGTTGTTGATCCACTCCTCCATCACTAAATTCAAATGTCTTATTTTGAATTGATTGTTCTGATTTACCTCAGTGACCCAAAGTCACCACACGAGGCAGCAGCAGACCAGCAGCTCCTATGTCCCTGTGAGCTAAAATCACTGATTTTCTCTATGGGGTTTGGTGTGGGAGAGTGAGTCTAATCTCTCTCTCTCTCTCGCTCTCTCCCTCAGCTCGCTGTGAGTCCATCAGTCTGGAGCTGTGTATGAATCTTCCCTATAACCTGACCAGTTTTCCTAACTACCTGGGTCACCAGTCGCAGAGAGAAAGTTCCGTTTCCTGGGAGTCGTCTCTGTTTCCTGCTCTGGTTCAAACCGGTTGTTACCAGTTCCTCATGTTCTACGCCTGCACGCTGCTCGTCCCCAAGTGTGACCCCGTTACTCTGCAGAGGGTCCCGCCCTGCAGGTTAGCAACTAGTTGTCTGATAACCAACCTGACAGCAGCTAAATAACCTCATAACCTACTGATCAGCAACTAGTTAGTAACTAGTAACCAACCTGAGTGCAACTAATTAGGCAGTTAATCAAGTACCAACTAGTTAGCTGATTAACCAACCAGCCATGACATGTATGCAACTAGTTTGTACAATAACCTATTGACCAACCAATATGAAACTATTCTGTTCATGTCATCAGCAACAAGTTAATCTGTTGACCAACCGACCTGGAACTCGTTAGCCTGTTAACCAAGTGACTTACTTTCAGTTAGTTCTTTTAATCAACTGACTGAGTCTACACAGCTGCATACTCTGTTAATTAAGTACCTCATTAGCAACTAGTCTCTTAACTAACCAGCTTATGTGCATCTAGTTAGTCTGTTATTCAAGCACCTGATCAGCAGCTTGTCTGTTTTGTAGTTAGTCAGGTATTTAGTCTCTCAGTTAGTTATTAGTGAGTTAGTTGATAAGTTAATGTTAGTTACTTCATGAGTTAATGATCTGTCTCTCGGCCACCTGCAGGTCGTTGTGTCGTAATGCGAAGGAAAAGTGCGAGTCGGTGCTCGGCATTGTGGGATTGCAGTGGCCCGAGGACTCGGACTGCAGTCAGTTTCCCGAGGACAAAGGTGGCGCCCCCTGTCTGCTGCCCGAGGCAGGCGTCGACGGTACGGACGTCACCTTCATCAACGCTCTTCTTCTTCTTCTTACTGAAATTTATAAACCGTAAATTTATAAAATCAGTAAAATCTCTATATTGTTTCCTTGTCGTTGCCGCGGCGACAGAGTGCTCCCCCAGTCACTTCAAGTGTCGGTCGGGACGCTGCGTCCTGGCGTCCAAACGCTGCGACGGACATCTGGACTGTGACGACCACAGCGACGAGGATAACTGTGGTGAGTCAGCGTTTAAAAAAACTCACGAGTCAGCGCTAAACACACTCAGGTTAACTCTGTGTGTGTGTGTGTGTGTGTGTGACAGGCTGCTCAGAGCGCTCTCTGTGGGAGTGTCCCGGCAGCAGCGTGTGCATCAAAGCTAGCATGATCTGCGACGGGTTCCCAGACTGCCCCCTGCTGGTGGACGAGGCTAACTGCTGTGAGGCTCAACACTCGCGTTAAAACATTCCGATGCTTTGTGTCACTGTTGATGATGATGATGATGATGATGATGTGTGTGTGTGGTTGTTTCCGTAGCGACGTGCAAAGACAACGAACTTTCCTGCAACAACCACCAGTGCGTTCATCGCACGCTGTGGTGCGACGGAAAGAAACACTGCTCCGACAGTTCGGACGAGTGGGACTGTGGTACGACACACACACACACACACACACACATATATATATATATACCGTAACAATATGGAATGGGACATTGTGTGATATTAGCACATTTTGCGATAAAAATGTGATTGTTTTAGTTTACGACAGATCATCGCAATTTGTTTCGTTCACAATAAGTGATCATTTTTACATCGTCCCACCTTTGTGATTGATTGTTCTGCAGTTTGACAAAAGCGTAACTTTCTGTTCTAAGCCCCGCCCAAAACACTGGAAGTCGTGGCTTTTTTTTATAACACATATCGGAGCAATATGGGATGGTACAGTATATTATATTTCAGGTAAAAATCACTCACAATAAGTGATTTCAGCGATATTTTACTAGTTTGAATCATATTATCGCAATTTGTTTTTGGTCACGTTGTGTGTGGCAGTAAAACTTATATCGTCCCACGTTTGTCAGATTATCGCAATTATTTATAAGTTTGGCAGGGATATTTTTATTATCATTTGTTATGTTGCATTTTTGTAACTTTTTTGTTAACGCTAGTCATGTTTTTGTATGATTTTTATCATCACGAATGTTAATTGAGTTTTTTTCCGACCACCTAATCGATGCGTAGATGGCTCCGCCTTTTTCAGTTTACAAATGTTTTTTTTCCTGATATAGCAATAATTTCATGTTTATAATCGCGTAATGTTTATACGTTATAATGTTTATAATATTAAATCTCAGTCACGTGATTCCTCTGTGTTGATCCGCAGTGTCTCTTTCCGATCGATCGGGTTCCGTGTTGACCGTGTCCAGGTCGGCGGCTGAATATCAGGTGTGCGCCGACGAGTGGAACCACGAGTTGAGTCAACTCACCTGCGCCCAGCTGGGACTAGGGTAAGGTTAGTAACACACACACACACACACATAAACACACACGCACACTTTGTGACAAATTACATTTCCTGTGTGTGTGTGTGTGTGTGTGTGTGTGCGCGTGTGCAGGGTTCCATCGTCTGTTTCCATGGTAGCAGACCAGCCTGGTGTCCCGGGCCGTCGCCGCTGGTTACACGTCCACCCTGAGTGGAACCTGAGGAACGGTTCTGCTCTTCAGGCACGACTGGAGAAGAGAAGGTAGCGCCACCACCTGGAACCAAACCAGTATAGACTGAATGTGTTTATGTGAGAGGAGATTCTTGTTCAGATAATTAACCTCTGCTGCCCCCTGGAGGTTTAAAAAAGGACATTTCACACAAGTTTTTCTGATTTCTTCAATTATTGTTGTTCTTTTGTATGCAGATGATGCAATGATTCACTCCTCTACACCAAATTTGTCACCCATGGCCCAACTGTGGGTCCTGACCCAGGCTTTTGGAACCATTACTCTACACTTTTTACAATGCCTTAATCTCTCTCTGTCTCATAGTCACGCGTGTCATTCCAGGAAGAGAGTTTCACTTCTTTGCACCAGAGAAGGTAAAGATTTCAATTTCCACAAAACATTAAAATAAATCAATTAACAAAATGTTAAGTTAAGTTCCTCCCTACATGCTAATGTAATGCTAGCAACATTAGCTAGCTAGCTAATATCTTCAAATAGTGTCATGCTTACGAGACACTATTTTTATATTTTATTTTATTCATGACATCGTAACTGGACAATTCCTGAAAGTGCAGAGTTTGCTCAAATTGGAAGTAACTATTTGTTTTCAAAAATAATCTTTTTGATTAATGGAAATGATTTTACTAATGCAGTTTTAGCAACATTAGCTGGCTAGCCAAAGAGCCATTAAATATAATGTGTGAGTTGTTATTGAGGCCTAAACATATCTTCAGATGCTAACGCGTTCCCCAAATTTGCTAATTGAACACAAATTGTTCTAAATGGTTTAGCATCAGTAAAAACTGCAAAAGCTAAAAGTAGCAAATGTTTTGGGGGAGGAGGGTGTCAATTAAAAGCTAGCAAAGAGTGACAGATGCTAACATAACCATATTCTCATGATTTTAGCTAATTAAACACAAATTGTTTGAAATTTTACACGTCGTAAACATAAAATCACGAAAATCTGCTAAAATCGAACTGAACAAATATTTTATTATCAAAATAATTGATTAATTCATAAAATGCTAGTAAAAATGTAAGAATAGTGATGTAATGCTCCCTCTCTCTCTCTGTCTCTGGTAGAGTGTGGTCTCCGTCCATCACTGGGTGTCTTCCCGCACAGGAAGAAGAGGATCCTGGGAGGGCGGGTGTCACGGCGAGGGGCATGGCCCTGGCAGTGCTCGCTGCAGAGCGGTCCGAGCGGACACGTGTGCGGCTGTGTCCTCATCGCACGGCGGTGGGCGCTAACTGTCGCCCACTGCTTTGAGGGGTGAGACAGGTGGACATGGAGGGAGGGGGAGGTGGGGGCGGGGCGTTGGTTATGATGATGTCACGTTGTAATGACATGTTTCCACCAGGAGGGAGAGCGCTGAGCTGTGGAAGGTGGTGCTCGGCCTCAACAACCTGGACCACCCCGGCGCTGACAGTCAGACCCGCGGCGTGCGCTCCATCATCGTTCACCCGCGCTACAACCGCGCGGTCGTCGACTACGACATCAGCGTGGTGCAGCTGGACTCCGAGGTCACTGCGCTGCGCCGACGCTCAGTATTGATTATCGGCAGTATTCGGGCAGTATTGATGAGACCTTTTTTCTTCTCTCACAGGTGGAGGAGACGCCATTGGTCAGACCCGTGTGTCTCCCTCAGTTTGGCGAGCTGCCGTCACCTGACTCCTACTGTTACATCACAGGCTGGGGTCACATGGGCAACAGGAGTGAGGACACACACACACACACATTTTACTGTCGTCTCATTCAGGGTCAACAAAAATGTCCTCATGAATCCAGTTTTCTATTGAAGTGAGGGAAAACTACGTTAATCCTCTACACAGCAAGAGATGCTAATTACTACAGATATATATATGTGTATATATATATTCATATACTGTATATGTATATGTTTGGATGTGCATACATATATACACGTATACAGTATATGTATGTATATAAGTTTGTGTGTGTATCATTTAATCATTTGTTTTAATGTAAATATTTAACTTTTTTGCTAGCTGTAAATTCTAAGTCAAGTAGAATTTTTTTTTGTTCTGATTTATTACAAAAATATAATCTTAAGTCATTTCGCTCCTATCATGATATCTGTTTGTTGCTACAGTTAGCATTACCCTCTCTGCTCCCTCACATGACGTCGTGAACATTTTCGTGCCACTTCGCGCCGGCTAGATTGCAAAGCACAGATGTAGCATATGTGCAAATTTAACTCTCGAGACAAGGAAACTAAACTTGATAGCCGCTAATAGCATCATAGCAAACCCAGAAATGACTGTGAACACACAACAGTGCATCCATCCCACAGCTAACTGCTAATGTTGTGAGTAAGAACCGTTTCCCAGAAACGAGGCTTAATTCACTAAATAAAATTGAGCAGATTTTGATTAAAGGTAAAAGGAACGACGTTAACATATCTTTGTTTGTGTCAGTGCCCTTTAAGCTGCAGGAGGGCGAAGTTCGGATCATCTCTTTGTCCCAGTGTCAGTCTTACTTTGACATGAAGACCATCACTCCCAGAATGCTTTGTGCGGGTTACGACGCTGGAACCGTCGACTCCTGCATGGTAACGTGAAAATCTGTCCGTCAACTTCAGACGAGATGAATTGATTCATAAGATAGGATAGTTAAATATGATTTTTTTAAGTGAGTGTGTGTGTGTGCAGGGCGACAGCGGTGGTCCGCTGGTGTGCGAGGAGGACGGCGGTCGCTGGACATTGTTCGGTCTAACGTCGTGGGGCAGCGTGTGCTTCAGTAAAGTCCTCGGACCCGGAGTTTACAGCAACGTGACGCACTTCACGCCTTGGATCCAACAACAGATCTACACACACACATACCTGAGTGACTAAGACACACACACACACACCTTCAGTTCCTCTTAACTGTGCCTATATCTGAACTGATAGCCTTCAGAAGCTAACTGCTAACTCCACCAGCAGTAGTACAAACTAGTGTCACACATGCTAACTCGTTAGCTTGTAGAGCCATTGTCGTCGTTAACAAAGTAAATGTCACATTCACACAACTTAACATTCAGTAAACAATAAATAATTATTTTTATTACGACTTTATTCTACACACACACAGTGTGTACATATATATGTGTGTGGAAGCAAAACAAGGTCAGAAAAAGTTAAATTTTATTAAACTTTAAATATTTAAATAAATAATATCTAAATAGAATAAAAACACATATTGTTGCACAGTGAAAATTCTAAGTTTTTATTTAAAAGCAAATATATATATATACGTGTAAGTATAACAGTGTTTCCTACAGAATTAATGAAATCATTAGCAGTCTATATAATTATAATTATCGGGAAACATCCAGAATACTCAATGACAAATTTGCTGCTCTTTAAATTTTAGTTACTAAATAAAAGATTATTTGAAAAAAATGTAACTTTTCGATTTTTTTAGTTTACGAGATTAAATTTTGTGAAATTACACCTTTTTATATTTGAGATTTTAGTTATGTTTCATTTATTTGTAACTCGGAGGGAAAAAACTGTTTGAAATGTTTTTAGTTAAATGTTACAAAAATCAGGCGTTCGAACCCCCACAATGCTTCACTCTCTAGTGCCTGTACTTAAACCTAGCAGTAAAACAATTCGTTATCTGTTGGAGCTGCAACTAACTTTTTTTGGTCCAAAAATTTCAAAAGCTGGAATAGTTGCGACCTTGTTTTAATTATATATATAAAAAAACTCAAACTTTTGGTTATTAATTTAGTCAAAATGCATAATTGTATGTGTGGGTGCAAGAATTTTTCTTTTTTTTTTGAAACACGCAATTTATTTTAGCAGCTTTGACAGACTTTTGTTTGTCTGATTTTCTGAAGACACTTGGACACGAGTTGCTCACTTCCTGAAATCTTTTTTCTAACCTTGTGCTGTCACGTCTTATTTTTCTATACGTTTGGAAAAAATGTCTTCTCAGGATTCAAGGAGCGGCTTTTAAGAACTTTATCGTACACTTAACTATAGGTTTATAATTATGTCGTAAAACACTTACTAAAAACACACTGTATTAATGTATAATTAACCTTCCTAGTGGACGCGTGCGTACATAGACGTTTTGATATAAGCTCGACTAATATAGCAAACAAAACGAGGCGCTAAAAATTCTTAATGTATGCTTATAAACAGTTCATTAATGATCAGTAAGTAAAATATCACATTTAAAAGTTGTTAATCCAAGCTATTGAAAGAAACATGTTTTGAAGTGTAACTTTAGCATATTGCTAATGTTAGCAGTGCCAAATTGGTATGTGTTAAAAGAAGCTGTTTTGAAAGCGAACGCTTATATTAGCTAATAGACGCTAATACACACACAAAAAAGAAAAAACTGCCGAATTAGCGCCAGCTAGATTGTGAAGCACAAATGTAGCATCATTAATTAAGGGACTTGTTAGCAGTAAGGTACGTTACTATTTTGCGAAACTATTGTAATTTTAAATGCATCAGTTTACGCTAGCTAGGCATGCTAGCGAAACGTATCTAGCCATATATAAAGAACTGTCAAAACAGTAACACAGCTAACTGCTAAAGTTAGCTTTGGAAATAACAACTGTTTGTTGTTTAAAATATCATGAATATTGTGCAAATAAACGTCCAGGTGTCACTTTTACCAAAAAAAGAATAGTAATTAGTATCACCTTAAAAGACACATTTACACAGTATGAGCAAGAAAAGTGATGTTGGTTTATAGTCCAACGTTAGCATCTTTGTTTTTGAATTAGTTTGTTGTTTTAAGCCTCAAATGTCATTGAAAAAGTTAACATTGAGCTCATTGTAACGTTCATAAGCCAAAAAAAATTTTCACATATTTTTCTTGTTTGTTTTTAAAGAGTATAAAACGCGAGTGCGTCCTTCACGCTAACGTCAAACTGACATTGAACATTCCAAGTGGTCGTTGTTGTTTGGTTTTTTAAGAATATTTTTCTACAGCTTTTTGTAAGTCATGCTCCTTACACACGTGTGAATGTGTGTATGTTTCTATGTGATTTTGGCTTGTGTGCGTTTGTGATGTCACTTCCTGATTTAGCCGTTAGCAGCTATGATGGATTTAAATGCTTTAAGAAGCGACTGTCGTACGTGATGTTTGTGTAAACAGTGAATATTTGGTTTGTATCACCTCGTATCCACCAATAAAACTATACACACACCCTTGTGTCTGTGTGTGTGTGTGTGTGTGTGACTCAGCGTTAAAGTGGAACTAGTCGTCGTGCGCTGTTTCCACTTCCCCTGCTCTTTAAATAGCGATGAGATAGAAGTGGATTCATATTTAAGTTTAACTTAATATCTCTTTTGACAATTTTTATTTTTTATCTGGGATTTTAAAATAAAGCTGTCGTTTTCATGTCAGAATGTGGCTAATGCTAATGAGGCTAATAATAATACTAAAGCCAGAGCATATTTTTGTTTTGTTGTGCTAATTTGGAGCTAATGCTAATTTGTTTACCTTTTTTAGCAACTATTAGCGGTAATCACAACAAACAATACGGAAATAGTCATATTACATTATGTGCCAAGGTTTAACAGCACAATTGGTTGATCAATTTATTCGTATTATGTTATGACATTTTTCTTGTAATTTTACAACTTTATTCTGTAATATTACTTTTTTCAATTTATTATCACAATATTATGACTTTTTTCTCGTAATACTACAACATGACCTTTTACTGGTAATATTAGTTTTTTTTCCCTGGTAATATACAACTTAATATCATCTTAATATTAAAACTTTAACCTTGGGAGCGTCTCCGTCATATTCTACACCTCAATCTGTCACTCATCACCTCAGGTGTGTTAACGTCAGGTGGAACGACACACGTGCGCACACACAGACGCACACCTGCTATTATCTCGGGGATAATGAGATGTGTTTGTGTCTGCAGGCAACCGTCAACGCAACTGTGTGTGTGTGTATTAACGCAGTCGGCAGTGTGACATTGACCTGTGTTCATATAATACCAGGCTGTACACTGTGTGTGTGTGAGTGTCTGTGTCATTTTGCAGAGCGACAAAAAAACAACAGACTTAATCCAACTGTTATTAACACACACACACACCCACACACACACACACTCTTTATGGGTCTTGTTGCGGGTCAGTGACTCAGTTGTCAGTCGATTTTTCCTCTTTGTTCGGCTCACACTTGTCTGCATCAAGGTAAGATTTTATAGACTTTATATAAATATATATAAATACTACTGAAAAAAATCATTAAATACATTAAACTGCTTTGAATATGTGAGTATTTTCATATTCAAATCAAAAAATATTAAAATCTACATTTTAAGTGTTTGAATTGCCTGTAATTCTAACTTAACTCATCTTTAATTGCAGCCCTTTGTTGTTTTTTTTACATAGTTTCCAGGATTTTCTAAATGGAAAAAAAATATTTAAAGTGCTATTTAAATTTTTAAATCTAAATGATATAATGTGTCAACTATGAGAGGCAGATAAACACGCACACATATTTAAAACTAAGCCAAATAAATAACAGTAAATTGTGTAAATATGTCTGTATATGTATTCTATAATGAAGACAATACTTGTGAAATAGTTACTTTTAAATTTGTCTTAATTATGTGGAAATATCAAGTCAATCCAACTATACAATCGCAAAGTGTAATATTATATTCGATGATGGTTTTTTTTTTTAAAGTCAAACATTTTAAATTTCACATAAACATTGAAAAAATATAAAAAAAATTAAAGATTTCTATCTTTTTTTTCCCCGATAATAAAAAACAAACAAACATCCTTTGGGATCTTTTATATTTTGATACTAAGGCCAAAATTATTAAAATATGTTATGCTGTAAAAATTGAGATTCATAAATGTCTTGAGATTCATAAATTAGATTGTTAGTATATAATCATATATATAATCCGATCATCTAAATATTTAACACAGAATGAAATTCTGTACAAAAATACACCTGTGAAGAGGGGACCTTTTGCTTTGTGGGAACATTTTATACAACTCAAGTTTTATTTTTAAAGTTTAACACTTTTTTTTAGGTGTTTGTTCAGATTTAAGTTGTTTTGTTTATTTATGAATGTTGTATGAATTGTTGTTGTTGTTGCTGCTGCAGATGATGGACGAAGAAGCCACCAAGCGCTACTTACGGGTCGGCGATGATGAGCCGAAGCTGAAACAACCTGAGGTACAAACTTCACCTGACTGCCGTCTGGTGGCGGATCAGGGCAGCACGGGAGGTTTTTGAGGCTCACAGGACTTAAGCTAGTCATGTTAATACAGATAATAATAGTTATTATACAGTTATACAATGTTTGGAAAATTAACATTTCCTACGAACTGAACAACATTTTTTTGGAGAAATTAGGGCCCAAAATGTTTTTGAGTCAATAAAATAACGATATAAATATGGTATATGCATATAATTTAATAAGTGTTAAATACAATTATTGCATTGTAGTACATGTATTTTAGGTAAATGGTTCAAGTATTTTTTTATAATTATTTACAGGTATAAAAACTCTAATTATACATTAAACAATAACCAGTGAATACAAATTCCAAATGTGTTATTATGCACGTTTATCAACTTTATGATATACAATATTTAAAAAAGGATTTTAATATCTATCTAAATATGGTTTATGCATATATATATAAAAATGGGTTCTATTAATATAGTATATTATTGTAATTATAGTTGAGATATATGTTAGGGTATTTTTTAAATACATATTTACAGGAGTAAACCACAGTGTAGCTCCGCCCCAATCTTCTCTCTCTCTCTCTCTCTCTCTCTCTCTGTTACATTACTCTCTTTTGTTTGATATTTTACAGCGAATGAATCATAAACTATATCTGCTTCTGTACTACACACACGTGTCATTGCAGATAAGTGATAAAACAACGACTCACAGACTGACATTATCTTCTTTTCAACTGATCAATTTTCCATCATTTCTGAGGAAATGTGATGGAGAAATGCCGTGAGAACTAAACTGGAAAATTACAAAAAAGATTTCTTATTGTATTTGTTTTACTGGAAACATTTAAAATTAGACATTATTTCCACCATCCTTTAGAATCTTTTTTTGTAACTTCTTTTTTTAATAACTTCTCTTTTTTATATAAAATGCGTCACAATAAAAAAGATCATTTTTTGACAGTGTCACAACTCTAGAATTACAAAAAAAGTTGAATGAACTAGTATGAATATATTTTTTGAAATGACTATATTTGACTGACACTGGAAAATCAAGCCCTGAATTTGTGTCCATGTGAGTGAGAACAGAGCACGTTTAATGATTGCTGGCTCAAACAATAAATTCTCTTTCTAAAATGACAGAAAGATGGATGGGAAAAACGTGAAGAATGAATGGAGAAGTGCAGAAACGACACGAAAAGAGAGTGTGCAAACACCAGGTTGTGATGAATGACCTGGTATTTTATTGTTAAACCTCGCTGAATGAGGACATTTCAGCTGTGACAGTGTTTATGGGGCGAAGATAAGACTCAGTGTTTGTTTTTATATCCGATTTCACAGGATTGCCACAACTTGAGAATAAAAATTCCCACAGATTTTAATTTTTTAGCTGTTTTTGAATATTTATGTGAAGGTCACAGAAGCAAAGAATTGTTAACATATGTTATAAACATCCAGGAATATTGCTATCATGATAATAAAATATTGAATATTATAAAATTAGAACAGTAAATGCAACAATTTTGCAACAGTTTTTGAAACTTTTATGCACATTGATATCATGTTAATATCATGTATTTTATACATATACTATATTTAAAGATCTACGGTTTGTCGCATTTATGAAATCTAATCTGAGAACTACAAAAAGAAAACTGTCGCTCTTTGTACTCAACCTCTTTTATAAAGTGTGGAAAAAGTAACGACTTAACATCATGTCTACAAAAAGGGTGGAAATAAAACAGAAGTAAACGCGCTGTACACGGGCCACACGAGGCTCTAGAGCCACAGGTTGAAGACCCCTGGTACAAATAATCAGCAAAATAATCAAAAATGGTCAAAATGAGTTGTCGTAGTAGTTTTACTTATAAGTGAAGTGTCTAACGCAGACTGAGGACAAAGTACAACACTTGACGTACATGTCTCTCTCTCTCTCTGTCTCTCTCGCTCGGTGGTAAAGCGAGGGTGTAAAGTTCAGGTCGGTCAGGAGGAGAGAGAGAGAGAGATCACCGTGCTGCCGCAGAGGAAGACGGACGACCTGGACGACGGCGAGGAGGTGAGTGGGACGCACAAACGCACGTCAGGGTCAAGTTGTTGCTCTTTTGAAATCTGTCAAATCTGCTGCTTCAGGTCCAGACTTCACTCTGTGGTCGAATAGTTTGGGATTTTTCAATAGTTTTAGTTTTTATTTAGTTTTTAAAAATGAGTTTTATTTTTTGTAAATGCTTAGTTTTTATTTTCTGTCAATGCTTAGTTTTTATTAGTTTTTATTTTTTTGTAAATCCTTAGTTTTACTTTAGTTTTTATTAGTTTTAGTGTTCAGGTTTTTTTTCATAAAATGCAGTATTTGACAGGTGCAAGATTAAAAAATGTGAAAAAACAGCAAAAGATGCCATTTTAAAAGTTTATTAGGACAAATGAACAACCGTCTCTGAATCAACTGAACTTGAACAGTTGGATATAGTTTGTGTGCAGCTATTAAAATAATTACCAATGCTGTTAATTTAGGGCAGCTGTGGCATAACATTTTCTCTTATTATGATTATTTGGTAATCATCTTAAAAAAGTGGGTCACGTGTGTGTGTGTGTGTGTGTGTGTGTGTGTGTCCACATGAAGATGGCACCGTCGTCCCCCTGCTGTTTGTCTTGTAGCCGTCTAAAGGACAGATGTCCTCGACCTCAAGGACTCGTCAGCCTGCTCATCACTAAAGGTGCCTACAAACATCTGAAATTAATGTAAATGTAAATTATTTATCCAAACTTTTTGACTGTTTGTGATTTAAAAACTCTGTGTGTGTGTGTGTGTGTGTGTGCGCAGCGTGTTTGTTTGCGCTGCTCTTCGGGGTCGTCTGGTCCATCACAGGAAGTGAGTGTTTGCCTGGAGGAAACTTGTTCGGCATCGTCATCCTCTTCATCTGCTCTGTGCTCGGAGGGAAACTGGTGGGAATGATCCAACTGCCCACGCTGCCCCCCTTCCCCCCGCTGCTTGGTACGACCCAATGATCCGATCTGATGTACTATATAATCTGATCGAATGTAATCCAGTCACTAGCCATTCCAGTCTTGGAATCCAAACTTGGGGTATGAAAGGCTTCTGAGTTGGACGTCCGAGTTCAGGGGACGTTCCCATTGAAGGAAGTGACGACAAACGGAACGGACCATAAAACACCCTCCCCTGTGTGTGTGTGTGTGTGCAGGTATGCTGTTGGCAGGTCTGCTGCTGCGTAACGTTCCCTACATCACAGATGCCGTCTTCATCGACACTCACTGGTCTTCAGCTCTGAGGAACATCGCGCTGTCAATCATCCTGACCAGAGCTGGACTGGGCCTGGACCCCTCGGTACACACACACACAACTAAACCCTTATCATAACCTTAACCACAACCAGGTAATGACTAACCCTAACCGTAGCCAGTTCAAATCTTAGTCCTAAACTTCACCAGTTCCTCAGAAATGAGGTTCTGCCTCATTAGGACCAGGTTTTGGTCTCCACGAGGACCATACTGGTCAATGTTCATGACAGGAAATAAGGAAGCCCCTCACCACTTACCCTAAAATCAAATCTTAACCCCATAAACGCAGTTTAAAGAGTGACTGTGACTTTCTGTGGTTTTATGGTCCTCACAAATATGTATGTACAAGTACTCACACACTCACACACACACACTAACTGGACGATGTGTGTGTGCAGGCGCTGCGTCGTCTGAAGGCGGTGTGCGTTCGTCTTGCGATCGGCCCCTGCACGGTGGAGGCCTCCGTTGTCGCTGTGGTTTCTCACTTCCTGTTGGGTCTACCCTGGGTCTGGGGCTTCATCCTGGGGTAACACACTAACACAAACACACACACACATACACACATTGTTTTTTGTGTCTGTGTCCGGCGTTGACTGTCTCTCTCTCTCTCTGTCTCTCTCTCTGTCTCTGTGTGGTAGTTTCGTCCTGGCCGCGGTGTCTCCAGCAGTCGTCGTTCCCTCGATGTTGCTCCTGCAGAGAGAAGGATATGGAGTGGAGAAGGTAAATCGCCAGACTGATTCTACACTCTGCCACCAGGAGGCGCAGGGGGACAGTCAGTCAGAGCTATTATTATGTTATAAAGAATCTCTAGCACCACCTGCAGGGTGCACAGATGTTTTTCTGTGACCTTTAGCACCTTCTGTGCACTCGCCCCGGTAATCACAACCATCGCCCTGAAGTCAAGGCCACACCAACAAGACCAAGGTCAGACTTGTACCAAGACCAAATCTTGATTGCCGTCACTCGTGCAAACCATAAACCGGGCGTTTGCAGACGTTTTACGACCTTTCTATCGTCCACAATAACAATATAACAATAGCATTCTATCTTTGGCGACATCACACGCACTGAATCACCAGCAAAAACATGATGACGTACCACGTTCTTGAAAGGGTGTCCCAACTTGTGGGACTGGATTTTAACTGTGACCCCCTGGCATACTCCGCCTTTTGCCCTATGTCAGCTGGGATTGGCTCTGGCAAACCCTCACAACCCTCATGTGGAGGATAAAACAGTAGACATTAAGTTCTTCAGTCTTGGTCGCGGGTACACTTTAGTCTCAGAACCTGCTATCATGGTCCTCACACCAGCACGAATGGTAACTTATGCGATGCACACAGCCTTATGTACTGGAACGCCATGGAAACCACTTACAAACCTGCTTGGGAAGTTCTTGACGTTTTAGTTCTAGCAATGTTTCGTGATGCTCCTCTGACTTCATGTTCTGTGTGGTTTTCGTAGGGAATCCCCACTCTGCTGATGGCTGCTGGGAGTTTTGATGACATTTTAGCCATCACAGGATTCTCCACCTGCCTGGGAATCGCCTTCTCTACGGGTTAGCAACTACACTAACACTTCATTTGATTTGATTCTGTTGATTCTGCTGATTTCTGCTCAGTCCGTTCACTGCGTCTGTGTTTGTGTCGCAGGCTCGACGTGGATGAACATACTGAAGGGTCTCTTGGAGGTGGTGGGAGGGGTTGTTGCCGGGATGATCCTGGGTCTGTTCTTGTGCTTCTTCCCAAGCAAAGACCAGGTTTGACATTTTAATCTAAATACAATTCAAAATCGGGAAAGACCCGGGTTTCTGACCTTTGGATGTTCCTGCAGGAGGAGTTGGTGTTGAGACGGACTCTCATGTTGTTGGGTTTGTCCATATTCTCTGTCTTCTTCAGTCATGTTGTTGGTTTTGCTGGGGCTGGTGGTCTCTGTACCCTGGTTCTGGCCTTCCTGGCCGCACTGGGCTGGAAATCTGACAAGGTGAAACCCATCAGAACCACTTTAATCTGAATCTCACATCAGTCCTGTGTGTCTTTGAACTGAAAGATGTTTTAATCTTTAAATCCAGGCCCCGGTGGCGGCCATGGTCGGTCAGTCATGGGATGTTTTCCAGCCACTCCTGTTTGGTCTGATTGGAGCAGAGATCACCATAGCAACCCTCAGCCCCAGCACTGTGGGTCTGGGACTGGCCTGTATCAGTATTGGTCTGGTGATCCGCCTGCTCGTCACCTTCCTGCTGGTACATTACGGAGGTTTCAACTTGAAGGAGAAACTTTTCATTTCTGTGGCCTGGCTCCCTAAAGCCACCGTTCAGGTCAGTGTCCGAAACCCTAGAACCACATCTGTGTCCACAAGAACCCCTGGGTTGTCTGGAAAACCTCCAGACTCTCTAGTTGACTCCTAAGGCTTCACACAGGACTAAAAGAAGATTCAAGATAGACCTGTTGTCGTTGACTATCGTTACTTATTCTATGACCTTAGGATGACAATAATCAACCAAAAGAACACTACAACATTGTGTAGGAACCTATAAATGCAACAGTGACCAGAAGAACTGCTGAAATGATCAATCAAACCTCTTCTAGGACTAGAATTACCCACAGAAAGGGCCGGAAACCTACCCAGTCATGACTGCCATCTACTAATTGATCAGTAGATTCCTCTACACCCACCAGAAGCTTGTTGAGGTCCACTAGAACGGCTGAAATGTCAGATTTGAACAACCGCAAAACACTTCCACTCTTATAATGTATGTTTTTTGTCTGTTTACGCTTCAGGCTGCTATTGGCTCCAAAGCACTGGACATGGCGCGGGAGGAAGGGGACGAGGCTTTGATAAAGTTCGGACTGGATGTGCTAACGTTAGCGGTGTTAGCCATTCTGACCACAGCTCCCATTGGGGCACTGGGTATCGGCCTTGCGGGACCACGCCTCCTGGAGCGGCAGGTCAAAGGTCAGCAGTGTGTCGTTGTCTCACAATTTTACTACTTCTATTCACAAATGTAAATAAGTACATTTTATTGTTTTGGGTGTTTTTTTGGCAGAAGAAACAACGGGCGAAGAAACAAACCCAAGTGGCATCAATGGTGAAAAAGACAACGTGACCCTCGAGAGCAAACTATGAGGACAAACTGAAGAAAAGTTATTTAACACAACTTTTGTTGCACATTTATTTATATAATACAGTATATATATATTTGCTGTAAGTTTTGTTTATGCCTTCATATGCTATGTTAGCCTGTGCTAGCTACTGTCACTAACCAAGTGTTAATGTTACTACGATGTTACTACGACGATGGTCTGGGAGGAGAATTCACCAGAATTCAATTTTATCAAATGACTGTAAAACAAATATCTATCACTCTATCGCAAACATTTCAATAAAAATACAAACTACAACAAACATTGATCTGATAAACTGTTGAATCAAAAGTTAAAAGATTATGTCGTGTTGATTGCGTTGTCATTGGCAAATCATTAGCTGTGGTACCTAGCAGCAAACATCCTATCTGTCTGAAACTTTCTGAAAATGTAAGGTCAACTTGTTGCAAGATTGTGACAACCATCTTTGAAGTTCTTTCAAGAGTACGACGTTGGACCACTGTTCAGGAATAATCTGGGACATTCCGAACTTAGTACATAGCATGCTAAACATAGTCACAATTATCTTAGTTCTGAATAATGCCAAATGTTTTGTTTTTAGAAACTCTGAGTTTGCATTCAAATATTCTTTTTCCCCTAAATTAATGTATTGCATTTTCTGGGACTTCAGAATAAAAAATAAATGTAGACAATACAATTGTTATTTTAAATGAATTGATGTAACTGGTTTTTTGCTTTGCACCTTCAGGCTTCCGTACATGTAGCATGCCCTTCCTTTAGGGGGCGCTTTTGTTTTCAGACTGACTGAAAATCCGTGACAGGAAATCACACGGTCGGAAATCAGGCTGACCGGAAGCCTTGTTGTTTAGCAGCGCTCACGGGCTGGCGGTGATATTGCAGCGTTAGCTGCAGCACTAACTCCTCAGTGTGCGAACAGCGAAGTTTAAGGTAAAAGAAAACACACAAACCTCGTCCTCGGTGTTTGTTTTACATGAGATTTAACGTTAAAACCCAACAGAAATGAGGTTAACTGTGGAGTAGAGTTGCACGAGCACGCTGTGTTAGCTCTGATGCTAATGAGCTGATTAGCCTCTATTAGCTTCGCACAGCTGCTGCACGGAGCTAACCGCCAACCCCAGCTCGCGTTTAATAAATGCGAAGAGTTTTCTTCGTTATTTATTCACAACGGCCGCTTTGTTTTGGTTCCATTTGTGAACGGAAGCAACTGAAGCTAATGTGCGCTAACACTAACGAAGCAGAGCGTCAGCTAACAAGCTCGTTCACATCTGTGTCTAAAAATAATGTTTTAATTTGATATAATGAAGTTTAAATAAATTATTTTAAGTCTTCAAGACTATAGAAAACAAAAAGTAATGGAAATGCGTTGATGGTTGATACTTTATTTAAGCCTTGTATATGTTTTACTATTAAGCACATCACTTTATTTATACTAGGGAGACACGATATCCGATATGCCAATATATCGGGATTGCTTGGGAGGATAACCGATACCAATATGTATACATTTTCCCCTGCATTCAACTGCAGAGGTCATTTAGGTTGCGTTCACATCAGCTCCTTCTTAATCGAACCCTGGTTCGTTTGGTCACAAAGTCCAATTTGTTTGGGGAGATGTGAACATGCAAGTGCGCTCTGGTGCGCACCAAAGAATCAAATTCTGGTCCGCCTTAAAATGTAGGCCTTTATTGATTTTATGTTTTATACCTCTAATGTTGCTGTGCTTTTAACTCTGTAAAGCAGTTTGGTCAACCTTGAATGTTTTCAAATGTGCTCTAGAAGTAAATTTGGAAAATTTCCCAACGTTGGCCCCAAAAATCTGTGTTCTGCGAGTCAACACCTTGCTCCTGTCAACCGGATTTAGTTTCTCACATACGTGCTTCCAAATACGATCCTTGGTATGTGGGGAGTATTAGTGCGACACATGCGCCACCTCGGCTGCATTCATATCGGAAATGGTTTGAGGTGAATTTGTGACAGTCGTGCGTGGCTTTCGTCAGAGACAATGAAGATCGCGTTTCTCAATTTTGTCTGTTAGTTCCGAGTCCTTTCTTCAAGCAGAACCAGGAAGCTAAGCTTCACGGTCACTTTTAACTCTGTTTTATTTATTTGTTTTTTCAGTCCAATGGGCGACAGTGATGACGAGTTTGACAGGAGGAGGCGGGACAAGTTCCGTAGAGAGAGGAGCGACATGGAGCGGTCGAGAGAGAGGGAGGAGAGGAGGAGGGACGACTGGCCCGACAGGTGATATTTAAAAAAAAAACAAAAAAACACACCAACTCTGTTAATATATTGATCCATTATATTGTTGAACTGACAATCAGGTTGTGGTTTTTGTGTCTCTTTGGTTCTTGCATTTCTTATCACGGCACTGATATGTGATATTTATGTTTTTCTTCAGGGACTGGGACCGTGGCAGAGAGAGGAGAAGGGATTACGACCGCGGACGCAGAGAGAGATTTTCTCCACCCAGACACATGAGTCCTCAACACAAACGCATGAGGAGAGACTGGTGAGGAGAGTCTGTGTGTGTGTGTGTGTATCCTGTCACACCTTAAATTGTCTTTTTATGGGTTAAGACTTGGTTTTAGGGTTAGGATTAGAATCAGGTTTAGGATTTGGCAGTTCAGGCGCATTTCCACTGGCTTTACTCGCCTCGCCAGTTATCTCATTGCGAGTTCAATATCGTGATAGCATTGTATCTTGATAATATATATTATGATTTTGTGATAATATCGTATTGTGACTTAAACATCGTGACTTACATGTTTCAATAATATCGTATTGTGACTTAAATATTGTACGGTGACTTAAATATAATATCGTATTGTGACTTAAATATTATGATACTATCGTATTGTGACTTAAATATTATGATACTATCGTATTGTGACTTAAATATCACGATAATCATTAAAAAAAGATATCGTGTCGTGGTGTCTCTGGGATTCCCACCACTCCCTTTATCCGTGTGTCCTTACTAAGTCAGCAGTACAAGAATGTATGTGTGTGTCCTCACTATGTATACAGTACAAGAATGTGTGCGTGTCCTTCCTACAGCTGCATGTATAAATTTGTGAGTTTTCATTTTGTTCACTGGCGGGTGAATGTTCCCAGGGACGACCACCGGGGAGAGCCGTACCGCTACGATATGCCCTACGGAGGAGGAGGTGGTGGAGGTGGTGGGGGAGGAGGAGGAGGAGGAGGAGGTGGAGGTGGAATGCCCTTTCCTGGGGCAGGGCCTCAGGGCTGGCACCCCGACCTCCCCCACCTTCACCCTCACCATGGAGGTCACCCGCTGCAGGGCAGGTGAGACACACACGCACACACGGAGAAAATAACGTGGCTGTTTGTTTGAGTTTTTACGATTTTTCTAATCGCCGTGTCTCAGGTTGGGGATGGTCGACCCTGATCTTCCTCCTGCTGGACCTCCCACCATGAGGAGCTTCAAGGTGAGTGAGCAAACACCAGAGTGGGCGGGGTTTGTCTGTGAATGATTGATGTTGATTGACACATGTGTCCCCGCACAGGAGTTCCTGCTGAACATGGAGGACAGTGTCGATGAGACGGAGGCGGTGAAGCGCTACAACCAGTACAAGCTGGACTTCAGGCGGCAGCAGCTGCAGGACTTCTTCCTCCAGCACAAGGACCAAGAGTGGTTCCGCTCCAAGTACCACCCCGATGACATCACGGCCAGGAAGGCGGAGTCTCTGGCCGCCCTCAAGACGCGGCTCGGTGTCTTCCTCTTCCTGCTGGACAACAACTGGCTGGACAACATGTCCCTGGACATGGACCACGCCCCCGCCATCATCAAACTCCTGGACGCAGGTGAGGACTGACCCACTATTGGTCAAAGCAGAGTCATGTGAGGTGTCTGGGGGTTTTCTGGGTAATGACCTTACCGTGGGCGTCTTTCTTTGCAGCCGTAATAAAGATGGAGGGAGGCACCGACTTTGACCTGCAGGTGCTGGAGGCGCCGTCTGCTCCTGCAGTGCTGGGCGGCGATGTCACCGTTGGCGGCGCCAGCAGCAGCAGCGGTGGTGCCGGTGTCGGCGGCAGTGGCGGTGGTGTTGGAGTCACCGGAGCCGACAAGACTCGAGAAGATTCCAGCGCAGGAAACGTCGGCGCTCAAATGGACGCAGAGGCGACAGTGAGCCGGACAGAGGCGGCGACCGACAGAGAGACGGGCGAGACGAAAGACAGCGACAAGGTCAGAGCGATTCTGTCACCATGACAATTGGTTTCAACATTGGTCATGTAGTAGTGAAATTGTATTTTCACGATTATCGTTAATGAAGAAAATTCATTTTTGACTTAAAAACGCTAACGTACAGTCCATGTGATTTATTACGATTATTCATTATTGATTCATTATTATAAAGTGAAAAAAATACAGTTAGTAACGTAACATTCTTATTTTTGTAACATATTTAAAGCAAGTAAATTTGTCTGTCAAGTTGGTAACATTAGATAACTTAGTAAAGTTAGTAAACTAACTTTTTCAGGAAAGTTAGTAGCAGTTTAAATATTTTTTAACCATGCAAAATTTGCATTCTAAGTTGTGTTAAGTAATGTATTTTGAACCCTGCAGAACCTTTTTTTTGTAGCATTTTTGCAACGTTTTTGATAAAGTTTTCTGTTTTTTTCCTCCACATTTTTTGGTAACAAAAGTACCATTATGTAACATGGCATTTTTGTAATTTTACTGTCAAACAATATGACGTAACTCTGTTAAATTCACTTTATAAATATCTGTCGTTTGCCCCAAAATAACAATCGTCGTAGGAATGTGAAGAGGAGACGAAGCAGAACGGAGCAAAGGAAGAAGAGGAAGAAGAGGAAGATGAAGAAGAGGAGGAGGAGGAGAAAAAAGAGGTGGAGGAGAAGACGAAGAAAGTGAGTTGCGCCTCGTTGACACTGATGTGTGTGTTTGTTTGTCCCTGGTGTTAAAAAAAGTCTTCTTTGCTCAGGGCAGGAAGAGGAAACGCAGCGTGTCAGCTGACAGCGGGGAGGGCAGTGCGTCCGACTCTGACTCCTCCCACTCTGACGGGGAGAAGGAGGAAGACGACGAAGAAGAGAAGGAGGAGGAGGACGACGGTGAGGACGGTACGAGGGGGAGAGAGAGAGAGAGAGAGAGAGAGAGAGAGAGAGAGAGAGAGAGATAGACGAACAATCTGTGTTTTTATGTTCAGTTTCTGTGTGTGTGTGTGTGTGTGTGTGTGTGTGTGTGTGTGTGTTGTCAAAGAGCGAGGGAAGGAACGCGAGAAGGAGGCACCGGCCAAGCCCCGCCCCCTCCACCTCACCACCTCCCTGTTCATCCGGAGCATCCCACCAGAGGTTTCCAAGGAGGAGATCACTGCTGTGAGAACACACACGTGCACACACACTCACACAAACTAACCTGAACTAACCTGTCTGGTGTGTGTGTAGCTCTGTCGCAGGTACCCAGGCTTCCTGCGGGTGGCGCTGTCAGACCCTCAGCCTGAGAGGAGGTGAGATTTAACTGTGAACACACACACTTCAGCCATATAAGTATTTTTTTTTAAAGGTGTAGTTGGGGCTTTTTGAATAGTTTACGCCCCCTGCTGACCCTCTTTATTGGGGAAGTATTTTCACGTCTTTATCTCACTGTTTGACAGAAACCGAAGTTTGTAAACGACTCACTCTCCCACACCAAACCCCATAGAGAAAATCAGTGGTTTTAGCTCACGTGGACACAGGAGCTGCTCTCCGCTGCCTCGTGTGGTCACTTTGTGTCACTGAGGTTAATCTGAATGAAGGATTTTGAAAGCAGAATTCACAAAATGTACACATTTGACTTCAGTGATGGAGGCAGCAGTGGATCAACAACTCCTGTGTTCTGTGATGTTACAATCACTGATTTTCTCTGTGGGGTTTGGTGTGGGAGAGTGAGTGGTTTGCAAACAGTTTCCTGTTGGAAAAGTCTGTCTAACAGTGAGATAAAGACGAGAACGTGTTCTTAAGGCACTGTAGACTTAAACTGACGTAGATTTTATTATCTGAGTCTTTTGTAAAGTGGCTAAAACCAGGACTGTCCCTCTAACACCAGACAAAGGGGTTTAATAGTAATAAGAATCTTTGTGTGTCAGGTTCTTTAGACGTTGCTGGGTGACGTTTGACCGCAGCGTGAACATCAAGGAGACGTGCTGGAACCTCCAGAACATCCGGGTAAAATCCACGTAAAAAAAAAGCTCACAGAATCAGAACCGGGCCTCAACACGGACGGCTTATATTAACAACAAGACTCCGCCCCCTCCTCTTCTTCTCCTCCTCCCTTTAGCTCAGAGACTGTGAACTCTCTCCCGTGGTCAACAGAGATCTGTGTCGACGCGTTCGCAACGTCAACGGCCTGACGCACCACAAACCGGTGGTGAGGAACGACATCCGTCTGTCGGCGCGGCTCATTCACAGTCTGGACCAGAGGGGGGAGCTGTGGGTCGGACAGGTACGGCTCAAACTGATAAAAAAAAAAAACCCGCCTCACTGATGACCCTGTTACCCATAATCCTCCTCACTAACACTAATGTGCACAGATCGAGACCAACCCCGTTCTGAAGAACATCACAGATTACCTGATCGAGGAGGTGAGCGCTGAGGAGGAGGAGCTAACGGGAGCCTCGAGGAGTGGCGACGACGCGGGCGACGCCAAAGACCCCGCCTCCTCGTCTGAGGTTGCCGTGGAGACGGACGAGAAGCTGATAAAGGTGGGAGGAGCTTCTTTAGAGCTGTTTTTGTGTTTGTGAGGACGTTTTGGCCTGGTCCTGTTTTTTTAAAAGGGTTTTTGGGGGTTAAGACCTGGTTTTAGGTCTTTTAGGTTCTGCATTTAGGCCACACCCCCACACGGAAACAGCACAAAACAATCTTTTGCTTTGCCCGTAAAGACACCGGCGTGTCACGGAACCCCCGAAAATGATGTCTGTGTTGATGTCCCGTCACGTGGGGTTAAGGGTTAGGGAGGTGGGGCTATGACATCGTCTTCGCCGTCTACACGGAAACGCAAGACTGGCGTCTTGAACGGTTTCATATCCTGAAACGCTGTTTCTATGTGTATGGGTGCTTCGTTGTAATGGTTAAGGTAAGGGTAAGAGTAAGGGGTTAGTGACGGTCTATGAGGGTCCTCACTATGACTGAAGCACAAACCTGTGTGTGTGTGTGACAGGTGCTGGACAGACTGCTGCTCTACCTGCGTCTCGTTCACTCTGTAGATTATTATAACTTCTGTGAATATCCCGCCGAAGACGAGATGCCCCATCGCTGCGGCCTCGTCCACGTACGGGGCCCCCTACCTGTGGCCAAGATCACTGCGACTGAAGGTACAAACACACACACACACACACGATGACATGTCCTATGTGTATGAAGGGCGGTCATGTGACCCTGTGCCATGGTCTGATTGGACAGTGAGTGAACACCAGCGGATGTGCGAGGAGCGTCTGTCCCCTCTGCTGTCTCCGTCAGAGACGCTGAGCGAGGAAGAAGCCGCTCGCCTCGGGAAGAAAGACCCGGAACAAGAGGTACGGCCGCCATTTTGTGTCTGTATCTGTTATTGTAAGTTGGTACGTGGAGGCGAGCAGTAGGTGGTGCTGAATTTGAGTTTGTGTGAGTGTTGTTTTAACACTGTTGTTAATTTCCCCGAGGGAACCTCCCAAAGGGATTAATAAAGTCGTCTGTCTGTCTGTTTGTCTAACACGTGTTGTGGAAAGCCAACTAAACTAAAGTTTTTCACGGTTTTCAGCTTCTGAAATGTGAATATTTTCTGCTTCCATGAAGCAAAGAAACCATTCATCACACTGATGAATGTTGTTTGTGGACATTTTGAAAACGTCATCATTGCTCCATCAAATGCTCTGTCATGTGACTTTTTAAAACTCATCCTGTTTACAAGGCTCGATATTAAAGTTGTGTAAAAAACTCACCTGTGTGTTTTCCTCGTGTCCAGGTGGAGAAGTTTCTGACGGCCAACACTCAGGAGCTCAGTAAAGACAAGTGGCTGTGTCCTCTGAGCGGGAAGAAGTTCAAGGTGAGTCCAGCTGCTCTCTGTCTGTCTCTGTGTCTCTTTGTCTCTGTCTGTGAGTAACGTGACGTTGTCGTCCCTCAGGCTCCAGAGTTTGTACGCAAACACATCCTCAACAAACACGGGGACAAAGTCTCTGCCGTCCGACAGGAGGTTGAGTTCTTCAACAACTTCCTGCTGGACGCCAAGCGACCCGCCCTACCTGAGAACAAGCCCCTCCTACCACTAGTACAAGGTGAGACGCGCGCGTCACACTATGCAGGGGGGCGGTAAGACGTCGCTGTGGGACACGTATACGAAAACGGTCATCTTTTTGTCTTACAGCCCCGCCCCCTGGTCTCCCGGGTATCCCCGGGTTCCCTGGTCAGTCACCACAGCAGCAAAGCCTTCTGGGATATCCGCCTGGAGTCAGACCTCCCATGCCCGGCTTCCCTGGTACAGTCACACACACACACACATCACAATAACAGTTTACACTGTGTTAAAGTGTGGTTATATTTGGTGCTGACTGCGCTGTGAGCGCCCCCTGCTGCTGAGAACCAACCACACAGATGCTCACTCTCAGTGACAACGTGGAAAAACGTGTCTTTATCTCACTGTGAGACAGACTTCTCCCACACCAAACCCCCATAGAGAAAATCAGCCATTTTTAACGTCACACACACACACACACACACAGGAGTTGTTGATCCACTGTTGCCTCCATCAATACGTTCAAATGTCATATTTATGTGAATTTGGTGTTTGAAATCTGTCTTTCACATTAACGTCAGTGACACAAAGTGACCACACGAGGGCAGCAGTCGACCAGCAGCTCCTGTGTCCCCGTGAGCTTAAGTCACTGATTTTCTCTCTGGGGTTTGGTGTGGGAGAGTGAGTGGTTTTCAAACGTCTGTCTAACAGTGTTTTTTTCCCCCCTTGTGTTCAGCCATGTTTTCAGTGCCTGTATTATGGCAGATGTCGACAGCAGGGGGCGCTCACAGCTGTGTCAGCCACTCTTAAAGAAACCCAAACTGTCCCTTCTTAAATTAAAATACCGAAACCAGTATTAATATTCTTTTTCTGTGTCCTCTCGTGTGTGTGTCGCAGGTGGCGGACCCCCGTACCCCCCCAACCAGTTTGGCGTGGGTCGCGGTAACTATGACAACTTCAGAGGTCATTTAGGAGGAGGAGGGTTTCCTGGACAACAACAACAACCACAACAACCACAACGAAACAACAGGTAAAGAAACGGTGAAAAAGTAACGTGTGGAAAAATGTATTGATTATTATTATAATATATTGATTCCCTGTGACTCTCTCTTGTGTGTGAGCAGGGGCGTGCGAGGCGACCCTCGGTCGATCATCGAGTACAGAGACCTCGACGCTCCAGAAGACCTCGACTTCTTCTGAACACCATGAAGTCAAAACCACAGGATGTTGTTTTTTCTTTTTTTTTTATTATTAACTTTTATATTCCTACATTTCCCAGGATTCCTCTCATCGTCCTTCTGTCATTGACTTGTCTTTTATTCTATAGTTTAGATCACAAACTGTAGGTGTGCGAGTGTGTGTGTGAGAGAGAGCGTGTGTGTGTGTGTGTGTGTGTGTGTGTTTCAGGACCAACGTGACTGTCAGTCTTTCGTGATGAAGATGATGATGATGATGTGATACTTTCCAATAAAGATCAGTAGAGGAAGATGATGAGGACGTGTGTTGATGCTTCAGGCTCCAGTTGTCAACTATTTTGATAATTAATTGGTCTGAGTGTTTTTTTTACAATAATTAAAACAGTGCAAACCAAACAAGATTCCCAGGAATTAATTTATTTCCACAGCTAAATCAAGTCCCTGATCATGAAAGTTCATAATCACCAGGTCGGATAAAAATCCAGGAGCAACCAAAACCCCTAAATGTTATGAAAATTGATAACTTAATTCATCCTAAAACCAGTTTCTGTGATTTTTCAGCTTCTTAAATGTGAATATTTTCGGGGGTTAACCGCAGACACAAAGGAATGCTAGAAAAAGAGTTTTTAGTCGCGTAACCTTTGTTAAAATCAGTGAAACAAAGACATTTAAAGAAATCCTGTGGAAAAAGCGACTGTCTATTTCTGTTGGTCTTGCCCGGATCAATATGGCTGCGACGCTGACGTCATCCCTCCGTCAATGACGGCGTGTACGTCAACGTACGTAGTTGTCCAAGATGGCGGATCAGCGTCTGGTCGTGACAACGTCGATGTGAGTTAACGGTTAGTTCGATAAGTAAACGGCGGTGTTTAGCGCTATTATTCATACGCAGTGTTACACTGAATGCGGTTGTTTCTGCGAATGTTCAACCGTTGGGAATGAACGTAACGTAAAGTGACGCCGCGTTGAAGTTGATCTGTTCGCGGGTTGCCGTGACAACCGTGCTAGCGTCTCATATTCCTGCTTCGATTCGGGTTAAAAAAAAAAGATCGCGTGTTAGGATCAAAGACGACGACGTGAATTCACACCGGACTTACACGCGCACGTTCTCCGATTTTGTCGTTAACGTTGACGGAAAGTAGTAAAGCTAAAGTTCATGTTTGCGTTTCGGCTTTGTTGCTCGGCGGCTAACGTTAGCAGCGTAGCAACAGGTCAATGCTAACAGAACGTCACTCAGGTGGCGATACACCTGGTTCACTTTAACGCGGTTTTATACGTTTTTAATAACAACGGTGAAAGAACCGTGAGCATCCCGGTAACCCGCTGATGTTCTATGGAGAAGACTGAGCGGGAAAAGGACGTGAGTTTACTGAAGAACCAGCCGTACGACGAGAGTCTGGAGGTGGCCGACACCGAGGAGGTGGCGAGCGTCTACAGCCCGAGTCCCCGCAGCTACAGCCAGGTAAAGAGAGACCCGATCCCCGGCCGGTCCAAACCGCTAACTCTGTGCTAACAATGTCCTTTTTTTATCATTTATTATTATTTATTTATAACATAGTCAGCCATTAACAAGTGGTTTGTTGCTATTCGTACTTTTATCAAGGTGCTGACTCAGCAGTCCCAACTAAGACACATTGCTGAGTCAGCAATTCCCAAAATTTAGTTTTCTCCTTTACTTTATTACTATGTAATGCTGAGTCAGCCATTGGCGTTCAGGACCTTCCTGTTATGGCATAGGTTTAAAAAAATGCTGAGTCAGTTACCTGTGCCTTGTCATAGTTGCAAATGCTGAGTCAGCTAATAATTTGGACATTAGTTCAGGACATTCTTATCGTAGCTATTCGTACTTTTTGTAATTAAAATTTTCTACAATTTGTGTTGGTTTGGAACACTGAGTCAGCTGTTCCCAGCTATGGTTTTCCCTTTTTCTTTGTTGCTTTGGATTGCCGAGTCATTCGACCTCTCGTGCACCTGTTAACGCTTTGCTTTTCGGCGTCAGCCTCAGTCCAGGAGGATTCGCGGCGGTCGCGGCCTGATGTCGGCGAACAGCAGCAGCGACGAGTTCGACGAGGACCGCGGGCCTCAGAGGAGCAAGGAGCCAATCAGCAGGCAGCCCGGAGCCAGTCCCGCCCACGACGACGAGGAGGACGACGAGGATGAGGAAGACGAGGAGGAAGAGGAGGACGACTCTGAGGAAGAGGACACGGACGATGACGACGAGCCGGGACAGGCTCCAGAGGGAGCGTACGACCCCGCCGACTACGCCAACCTTCCCGTTAGCACCGAGATCAAAGAGCTGTTCCAGTACATCACGCGGTGAGACTGCGATATTTTATTTTTTTTTATCCGATACCGAGCAAAAGAATACTGGTCACTGATGATTAATGATGAGTCACGGTTGCTCTCTGCTGCCCCCTGTCAGTTACTCTCCTCAGACCATGGAGCTGGAACACAGTCTGAAACCGTTCATTCCAGACTTCATCCCAGCTGTGGGCGACATCGACGCTTTCCTCAAAGTACGTTTACAAAAAAAACAACATGCTTTTATGATAGTCAGTGCTGACTGTGCCATGAGCGCCCCCTACACTTAGAACCAGCATAAGAGCTCAGTGGGAGGAGTTTGCTCTCTTTTGTAAGTCATAGTTGTACATGTGTGGGCTTAGGTAAGTTTCCATGGTTACTGTCTTCTTCATTGTCTCTTTTGACCAAAAACAAAAAAAAGACGCCACCAGCCGGACTGGATAGTGTTGTAAAAACAAAAGACTCTTGTAATAAAATCTATGTTAAACCACTCACTCTCCCACACCAGTGTCCATAGAGAAAACCAGTGATTTTAACATCACAGCACACAGGAGTTGTTGATCCACTGCTGCCTCCATCACTCAGTTCAGATGTCTTCTGTTGCCACTTTGGTGTTTGAAATCCTTTGAGTTTACCTCAGTGACACAAAGTGACCACACGAGGCAGCAGTAGACCAGCAGCTCCTGCGTCACCCTGAGCTAAAATCACTGATTTTCTCTATGGGGTTTGGTGCGGGAGAGTGAGTGGTTTACAAACTTCATACAGAGCACTTTATACACAGTTTTTTTATTATTGTTTTAAAACGCGTGTTGACTGTGACCTTTGACCTCACTGTGACCTGCGTTCAGGTGCCGAGGCCGGACGGTAAAGTGGACGGTCTGGGTCTGCTGGTTCTGGACGAGCCCAGTGTGAAACAGTCTGACCCAACGGTGATGTCACTGTGGCTGTCGGAGGAAACCAAACAACACGGAGCCACAGAGGTGGACACACACACACACACACACACACACACACACAACCCAAACCATAAAACCAGGTCTTAACCCAGAAAAAGTTGTGAAAACCAGCCATAAATTCATCTCTCTCTCTCTCTCTCTCTCTCTCCCTCCCTCAGCTGAAGAAAGTGACCAGCGTGGCAAGTCCTCAGTCGAACCCCCGGGCGATCGACAGCTGGGTGGAGAGCATCAGCGCACTGCATCGCTCCAAACCCGCAGCGAGCGTCCAGTACGGCCGCCCGATGCCGGACATCGACAGCCTGATGCAGGAGTGGCCACCGGAGTTGGAGGAGCTGCTGAGCCGCGCTCAGCTGCCGCCCGCTCGCCTCCACTGTGACCTGCAGCGATACGTCGACGTGGTCTGCTCCCTGCTGGACATTCCCGTGTACGGCAGCCGCGTGCAGTCGCTGCACCTGCTCTTCACGCTCTACCTGGAGTCCAGAGACTGGCAGCACCTGACGCGCAGGACGCAAACCTGACACCCGGCATGGGGCGATACGATATGGACGTTTCACTTTGTGTGTATTATTGCGAAAAATGAACCCTTAGAATGTCAAACAACAACAGAAAGTGTGTGTAAATACGGGCAGATGTCAGGTAAAAGCTAAAAAAAAACATCAACGCGTTATCAGAAACTTCTTTTGTAAAATGTTATACTGTTACAAAAACATATTGCGAACTTTACACAATTGCGATTTGCAGTGTTTTGGGAGCAGTTTTTTGTCTTAAGTAGCTTGCTATCGCTAATAGAAGTTCAATTCACGATATTATTGCGATAATTTACAAAAAAACAGTTGAAGATGTGTTTTTACTAATAAAACAGTTTTATTTCTGCATCACAGATGAGATACCTATTTTTTGTCTTTGAAAAACAAGAATCACACATTTTTAGTCCTAGTTATTTTCAGCGGCGTCCCTGCGCAAATTTAGAGGGCACTTCCTGTTTAAAATGGCTGACTTTCTGTTGGGTCAAAGGCGTGTCCGTAAACGTGTTCAGGGAAGGTCCCTTGACTCGAATATCAAGTTTTGTGCAGATCTGACAATGTTAGACTGTACTTCCTGTTTCGGGCTTTCCACTTCCTGTGGGGAGATCATGTTTTACGGACATGTTCAGGACGGGTCTGAGGTCTCACATATCATGTTTCAGGTGGATAAAACAATTCCTGTTAGAGTGGCATCAAAAACTGTAAGTGTAATTCTGTCTGCCATCACCAGGGGGCGCTGTTTTTTGAAATTGAATATTTTTACATAGGCGGCTTCAAGGCCGGAATATCATCAATCCAGGTTTGGTTCAGATCGGACCAGGATTGGCAAAGTTGGAACAGTTTGTTTTTCTGTAGTATTTTCTGCCACCACCAGGAGGCGCTGTTGTACAAATGCACTGTTTTCAGCAACATAGTCGTCTTCAGCAACGACCCATCATCAATCATAGCAAGTTTGGTCGGGATCGGACCTTCCGTCGCAAAGGAGTTTTGTTGTCTGGTGCGAAAAATCTAAATTTGCGCCAACTTTGGCGCCCCCTATCTCGTACGCCATGCGACATTTTAAAAAACGTTCAGCAACTCAAGCTCGTCAACTTGTCCACAGTGACCTCACCAAGTTTGAAGGTGTTCGCCCAAAAGCTGTAGGAGTTGTTAGCTCAAATACCAAATGTCGTATTGAATGCCGCCACCAGGGGGTGCTGTTTTCGAAATGGAATATTTTCACACAGACGTCTTCTGGGGTTTAGTTCAGATTGGACCAGGATTCGATTTGTTTTTTTTTGTCGCAGAAATCCAATAAAATGATGCAAAACAGAAATAAACAGCATCGTTAAGCAGAAACTAAAGGAGAGACGGAAAAACAGGAGGAGAGGAAAATATAAAACACATTATTTCTCATCAATAAACACAATACGGACACATGTGATCACTGTGGGCAGCAATAATCCATTCATCATGTTATAACACAGTGTTTGTAGTATGTATATCTGTATACATATATTATTTATTTGATTATTTCTACTTGTAAGTAACAGTTCAGTGAGATCAACATTTCAATCCACACTCCATACCAGAAGGTGGCGGTAATGCACCAAATGGTTGTTTGCCAACCGCCATAAAACCTCAGAAAAGAAGAAGGAGGAGGAGGAGGAGACTGGTTGATTGGTGACTCAACACACCTGCTCGTCTTCGCGCAGGTGTTTTTCAATCAGCTGATTGCTGCTTCCTCCTCCTCCTCCTCTTCCTCTTCTTATTTAAGCTTCCTCCAGCCAACAGTTCCGTGATGTCACTTTGAAGAGAAGCCGCACGAGCTGTGGAACGAAAACAAAAAAAAAGACGCTGAAAAAAAAAGTGTCGCTGCTTAACTAGTGAAAGTGTTCCGGGAGGAGGGAACTTGTGACGCTGATGCACCGACCGCCTTAAAAAGAACGAGGGAACTTTAAAAAAAGAAGAGTAAAAGAAAAGAAAACTACCGCGGCGTGACGTCAGACGCCGAAAAGCTGGTCGCGTGCATCAGCAAGGCGCTCCAGGATGGCGTGTTCGACCTGGTCCAGATTGGTGTCCCGTCCACAATGGTGAGTCACTTTTGTCACGTTATCTTAATGGTCACTGTGTTTGTCACTGTTCTGTCTGGTTACAGCAGTTAAATCAACTCATTTCTAGTTTCATTCATCTGTGATTTATTTTCATGTTTGGTCCATAAAATGTTAAATGTTGTTCACGGTTTCTAAACTCGGTTATATTCTTAAATTATTTGGTTTCAATGATTGCTTGAATAGAGCAAAGGAATTAGGAAATATTCACATTTATCCAAATCAAAATAAAACAAAACAAGACTGAAAACAAGTTAAAATGGCTGCTGTGCTGTGTTAAAGGGATAGTCCACCCATTTGCATGTGGCTTTGTTTTGCTAGAATAGCAGCAGCAGTATTTTCTTTACAAATTTGCTTCCCCTCTCTCAGTTTTCTACTGTGTTGTGTTGTTTCCAATTTTGCCGTCCACAAAACGTCATTCAAGGTTTGAAATTACAACGCCAGTTCCGCACTTTTTAGACTCGCCCATAGGGGACGAGACTTCCAGACTAACGGTTACGCTAACCGGCTAAACAACGTCAATGACCGAATGTAGTTTTCAAACTGATATGGCTGCGAGGGAAAATACAAAAACTTTACTTTTCTGTAAGAACAAGAAGCCAGCGGCGGAATAAACGACGCCTGAGTACAAAGTGAGTATTTTGTTTTATATTTTTAATTATTTTTACGATGACGTTTGTCCCTGTGGAGCTAACTTTAGCATCTTTACAGTTGATCTATGCTACTGTAAGCACAGATACTTTGCGTGGCTAACCCTGTGCTCGTTGTTTTGTAGAGCGTACCTCACTTCATGAGTGGATCCTGAGAGACAGGGGAAAGACGGTCGTCTTGTTTCACCTGTCTGTGTTGGTCAGGACATGAGAAGATTTTCAGCTCCTGTCTATGAAGAGTCACTGTTGATGCTCACAATGAGCTATAATAAGTCGGATTTTCTTTCTATTATCACTGCAGTAGTATCAATAAAAATTCAAATTCATATTGGTTGTGGTTTCTTTTCCAGAGTATTATTAGATGAAAAGTGAGGAAACGGTTGATAAACACTTAAAAATGAGAGTTTTTTACTGTGTAAATCCAACTTGTGTAGTATAGTAATAATATAACAACAAAATCAGTAACTACTTCCACGAGTCTTTACTGTTGAACTGTGGTGTACACATGAATGCAAGCTAATAAAACAAAATAGAGAAAATGTTTTAATATAAAATAAGACAAATCTAAAAATGTTTAACACAATTTGCAAAAAGAAATTATGAAACCTGTACAGTGGTGACAATCTCCATAGACTATGAATAACTTTAGATAAATCACTGTGGTGTGAAAACATTGTGACTTCTTGAACAAATATAAATAACATTAAAACATTTATTTACATTATTCTCAAGCCAAAGCAACATGGCTTTACTTTGCAATCGGTTTACTTCTATATTTCGTACGTATAATCGTCTATCAAACGTTACTACTCGCTTTACTGCCCACAACTATATGACATCGTAAACAGAGTGGAGTATTAGCGTCACTCTTAGCCCTCAGAGACCGTCAACCCTCTGAGTTTCCATGTCTTCGGTGCTTAGCCTAGCGTAGCTTAGCCTTCAGGCATCAGGCTTGGGAGTTGTCGCCGTTCATCTGCATGAGCCAAAATGACATGTTTCTGCTGTTCTCGGCCAAGAAGGCACTTACTTGGAATATTATTTCACATTTGTACTACATAGATGGTCTAGTTTTAATAGACTTTCATCTGCCTAACGGTGGACCATCTGTTCCACTCATGGTCATTACTATTGAGTTTTTCACGGGAAAGACTTATTAGTTTTTTTATATTAAATGACTTTTATAATTCTAAACTTTTAATGTAACTTTTTTTTTTAAAGGAACAACCTGCTTCCTGCTCACGGAGACCTGGTCGGACACGTCATATACAGAAGCCTGAGGCTGTCGAAAAAAAGGTGATCATTTAATACATCATTGAAAATGTGATGGCAATATATCATATTCATTTACTCACATGTATAATATAAGTTTGTTGTGTATGTCTGAGTTACTGACATTTCTATACTTTATTCCATATATATATATATATATATATATATATATATATATATATATATATATATATATATATATATATATGTATATATATATATGTATATATGTATATATATATGTATATATATATATATGTATATATATATATATGTATATATATATGTATGTATATATATATGTATATATATATATATGTATGTATATATATATGTATATATATATATATATGTATATATATATGTATATATATATATATGTATATATATATGTATATATATATATATATATATATATATATACATATATATATATATATATATATATGTATATATATATATATATATATATATATATATATATATATATATTATATACTTTATTCCTTAAATCATTTGTGATAATGTTCATTTCTTTGTTTCACTGTTAGAATAGAATGTTTTCACTGAAAGTGAGTGTTTATATCTCAGGCTGGATGAACCATGTCTGTACCTCAAACAAACACCTGACCTAGTTATTTTACACCTGCAACAGTATGAACTTGAACATGGTCAAGGCTGGAGACTCAAACATTGTTTTGTTGTTTTTCCCACAGATTGATCTTCATGAAGACTGTCAAAGAGTAGGTGTGATGATTTAATTCTGGGTGGCCGCTGTGTCCCCACTCTTTCTTGGCCGCTGTGCCGACATCTCTCTGCATTGTCCAACATGGCCACGTTCTTTCTCTTCTCCTGATTTCCATCTGTCAGATAGCTGAGGGTTGTTCACGGAGCATACGCCACAGGTTGGTTTTGTATGTTCCTGTCCACTTTATTTGGTGGTCTGATCTGGTCCTTGTTGGTTATATTTTTGTGGAACTGCTGAGCGAGTGGTTTGAAAGAGTGATGGAGTGTTTGAAATTCTCTCTCTCTCTCTAAATGAATGGGTTGTGTGTAACTGAGATGCCGTGATTGAATAGTTAAGATGGTGTGAGAATGTGATTATGTTCAGCAGTTCACATTAAAGTAGATCTGGTGTCTTGAAGGGCTTAGATGCTTGATAAGTTATAATGCACTAACATTTCCTTTTTAGGTCCGTCTACAAAGGGTGAGTCCATATTTTTTTATGTCTTCTCCTGGGGGGGGCTACCTTCTTGCCCTCCATGTGTGCTAGGGTTTGCAGAGTAGGGGAATAAACAAAAGAAAACTTGTGTGTTGTGTTTTTTGAGAGTGAAGGTACTTAGGTGTCGGCAACAGACTTGCTAGTCTGGCTGCTCACAGCTAACTACTGAGTTTACATGCAAAGGTAAGAACACGCCTCCACAGAGAGGCGTGTTCTTGCCTTGCCACCTAACCACTTTTTCTTTCCAACTGTTACGCAGGCCGCGGGCCATCGCTCCTCCGGCCGCCGTGTCGATCTGTCCTGGC
The DNA here is from genome assembly GCF_019176455.1 of Solea senegalensis. Taxonomy (NCBI): domain Eukaryota; kingdom Metazoa; phylum Chordata; class Actinopteri; order Pleuronectiformes; family Soleidae; genus Solea; species Solea senegalensis. The sequence goes on from NC_058023.1 coordinate 32,474,081, forward strand.
CCTCCTCGTGCCTTTCCTCACTTCTAAAAAGAAAAAAAAAATCAACTTGAGCTGTTTTCATTAGCACTAAAATATCGTGATGTTGGAGGACCAGATCTTTAATATGAGGTTTAAATAGATGTTGGTGTACAGTTAAAACTAGATGGTAAGAATAAAGTTAATGTTGTGCCTTGTACGCTCTGTCACAAGGTTTAGACTTCTTGGCCGCTGTGCCTTTTTTTTTCTCTCTCTCTTTTCCAACGTGGCCATTAATCTACCGTTAGCCCTAGAGCGTTAAAATGGATCCTGGTGATCTACAAACATAGTACCTGGCTTTGGATGGCAGCCCTGCCATAGCCTTTGTATGGCCATTACGTCCTTTAATGCAAGTAGGCCATGATCGCTAACTGTGCCCGCGCCTTCGTGACCTACTTGTGTTCTTGTACGTGTGGCCTTGCGCGTATAGTCACTTTACATAGGCCAACATGGGTGCCCTCCGCGTCCATGCACAGTAAGTGAACTAACCTGTACTTTTCTTCTAGCATCAATCAAGAGGAGCACCGACATCCCTGCATGTCCACCTTAATTAGATTGCGTTTTAGTTAAAGTCAAATTTCAAATGGTAAGTGCAGTTTTTCTTGCTTGGCCGCCGTGCCGTTACTACACCTGCTCTCACCTGAGTCTTCATTCTTCATGGCCACTGTGTCATGACTCTACTTGGTCTTTATGCCACTCTGTCATTTCTGATCTGTTTTTCCTACTAAGTTTTCCTGTGTGTGTGTGTGTGTGCAAGACTGCCGTCATGGCATGTCTCTCTCTCTCTCTCTCTCTCTCTCTCTGGTCTGTCTCATGTCTGTCTTTCTGTGTGTCTCTGTCTATCTGTCTGTCTCTCTTGCTGTCTGTCCTGTGTGTCTGGTATCGTCTGTCCTGTGTGTCTGGTCTCTGTGTGTCTGTCTTGTGTGTCTGGTCTCCGTCTGTCCTGTGTGTCTGGTATCCGTCCGTCTGTCTTGTGTGTCTGGTCTCCGTCTGTCTTGTGTGTCTGGTCTCAGTCTGTCTGTCTTGTGTGTCTGGTCTCTGTCCGCCTGTCTTGTGTGTCTGGTCTCTGTCTGTCCTGTGTCTGGTATCCGTCCGTCTGTCCTGTGTGTCTGGTATCTGTCTGTCTGTCCTGTGTGTCTGTCTTGTGTGTCTAGTCTCCGCCTGTCTGTCTTGTGTGTCTGGTCTCCGCCTGTCTTGTGTGTCTGGTCTCAGTCTGTCTGTCTTGTGTCTGGTCTCTGTCCGCCTGTCTTGTGTGTCTGGTCTCTGTCTGTCCTGTGTGTCTGGTATCCACCGCCTGTCCTGTGTGTCTGGTATCTGTCTGTGTCTGTCCTGTGTGTCTGTCTTGTGTGTCTAGTCTCCGTCTGTCTGTCTTGTGTGTCTAGTCTCCGCCTGTCTGTCTTGTGTGTTGGTGTCTGTCTCTGTGTGCCTGGTCTGTCTGTCTGTCTTGTGTGTCTAGTCTCTGTCTGTCTGTCTTGTGTGTCTGGTCTCTGTCTGTCTTGTGTGTCTAGTCTCCGTCTGTCTGTCTTGTTTGTCTGGTCTCCGTCTGTCTTGTGTGTCTGTTCTCTGTGTGTCCTGTGTGTCTGGTCTCTGTGTGTCTGGTATCTGTCTGTCTGTCCTGTGTGTCTGGTCTCTGTCTGTCTGTCTGTTGGATTTAGTCAATTTTTTAGTCTCAACTTAAATGATGATTTTAAAGTTGATTATTTTTGAGGCGTCTGATTTCTGCAGGAAATGATTGAACCTTATTTTGAAATGGTTTTAATTTAAAAGTTTAATTTTGGTCTTGAATCTCAGTTATCATAGTTGGAACTGTTGACAAACATGGAAGCTGATGAATGGTGTAGTAAATGCATCAAAGTTTACTGTAGTTTGTTTAAAGTTCTTTCAAAGTGATGTATTGATGATGATGATGATGATGAGCTAGACCAGGTCTTCCTTTATTCTCAGCTGGTAATTGCTTTGATAAGATTGGTTCCTGATTTGATTATGAAGCTAAACTTTTGATTTATATGTAAGTGTAGTCACATTAGATTGTAGGTGTTATTCAGCCCATGGATAATGTTATGATATACTTTAAATCTTAAATCATAAATCATTTGTTGGCACACTTTTATTATCCATTTAAGTCTTAAACTTTAATTCGTTCAATATTAATGCTGACTTGTCTCACTCTGCCAAGTTTATTTCCCTCTAAAGGAGTTGAACCTCTTTGTGTTCATAGTCTTTTTGCGCGTCATGTTGGGAGGCCTCCCAGCAGGGGACTTTTATCGTCCCCTGCAAAACTATGCGTTACTCGTCTTAGGGATGCAGAGCTATCATCTGCATAGTTTCTTTCAAAAATTAGATTGTAGGTTTCAGGATTAGAGCGCGTTTCTTTTCTTTAGGAGGACACAAACCTGGCAGAGAGACAACTCGGATTATTTAAGTCAAAGTTGCGCCAAATATTAGAACTTTTTATTTTTCGATACTTGAAATAAAACTTTTGTTCTGTGGACAGAATTTGGCTTCATGTTAAAGACTGTTGTACCTTCTTGTAGCTGGAGTGAGCAGCTTATTTGATTTGTTTGTTGGATTGACTTGGTGTCTGGAGCTTTGTGGTTAACGGTGATCGTGTAAACGTGTAAACACAAGTGATCTTTTGCCTCTTATTTGCGAAGCTGGCAGCTGGTTGAAATGATAGGACTTTATGGTTTGCCCAAAGTGGGATTTTTGATAGCTCATAGGTTTAACACTTCAGCATACACTAGCTATTTCAGCGAAGTGTCTGTAGTCCGTTATTACCCATGACTTTCTTTCAAATTTCATAATTTAGGCAGCTTGTAGAGTCTTTAGGAAGATGCTTAATCCCAATGTCTTGGTTGGTTGCATGAGAAACTTCTATCTCTTAGATGTGTTGGCGAAAGTTCCTCCTCTGATTGTTGTAGACTTGCCCTAAAGTTTCTCTCCGCTTTAACTCTTGTTGAGCTTTGCATTAAATAATTCCTCCAACTTGTCTCCATATCAATGTTTTTCTTCCTGCAGACTTCCACCACCCACTGCTGCTGTTGCATCTGCTAAAGGTAGCCGTATCCTGATTCACTGCGTCTTCATGTGTTTGGGTAAGAAGTGTCATTAGACTACTAACAATGTAAACACCTTTTAAATGCTTGATCTCATTTACCCAAATGCTTCATCAGTTTAGGACAGACAATCATTGAATTTGACATTGTTGGGGTCAGTAACCTGACCTCTAAATGTTTGGGAAACCATGCAAAAGATCGCAAGCTCTCTGCATGACCCAACAGCATCGATGTTTGAGTTATTTAATTGCTCAATTTTTAAATCAGTCAAGATTTTATGAGCTGGGTCTTCTTCACACAACAGAGAACAAGGTAAAGTCGACTCGTAACATGGTAAGGCATTTCGTCCTTCCCCTTCTTCTCTGTGTGTGAGGAAATCTGGCCACGGATCCTGACTGAGTGGCATACCATGACTGTGCAGTTTCCAAAATCAGACAAGGATCCATCTGATTTTGTGACTCGGCCCGTCGTGATATGCATGTATCTTCCTCTGAAACAAAGGATTGGAATGGACAGGTTTGTTAGTGTAAATCACATCACATATAGATGATGAAGCATTTGTTTAAATTGGGGTCGAGCATTTTCAGGCGTCTACTTTGTCAATACTCTGATGCCACGTCTTGCTAAACACACGAGAAGCTCTGAGTTGTGAAGCTGCTGCCTCTCGCAGATGTTACAACAGCAATGGTTGTTGAAAGGCTGCAGGGAGAGAAAATGAGATCTGAGGACAGGAAAGTGGAATTGATTTCATGCTTAGCAACATGAGGGTTTCAGCAGAGGACCTTTTTGTGGCGAGGCTACGGAATCAGAAGGAACGTTTGTCTGGGCAACTGTGAGATTTACAGTTTTTCATGCAGCCAATCAAGACATTGGGGTTAACATCATCTCAAATGACTGGTGAAGATTGCTTCTAACTGTCAGTGTAGGACAGGAAAGGCAGGTATAGGTTAGGGAGGGCATCCATCGGTGAGGACCTGTCACACTTGACCAGGTGAGCGACCTGAAGATTTGTCGTTTGTTTACTTCTTTTTTTTTCTTCTCTCTCTTGTGACTTATCAAACTCTTCCTTGTTTTGAAGAGATGAACACTGCAGCACATTCCTGGATCAGAGGACTCCATGTTGGACACCACGACCTGGAGAATTCCCATCCTGGATGGCTGCGGTGATGACCTAGCCCAAGATGAACGATCCATCTACGACGAGGACTTTGCCCAAGATGGAACCGACCCTTCTACGACGAGGACTTCACTCAAGATGGAACTGACCCTTCTACGACGAGGACTTCACTCAAGATGGAACTGACCCTTCTAAGATGAACCACCTCTTTTCCACGGGATGTCTTCAGGTACGTTCTTTCAGATGGTGCTCAATATGTTTAATCCATATTTACTTAATACTAAAGTGTGCTGACTCTTATTTGTTTAATTTTTTTCGTTAGATGTTGGACCTTACCAAACTGTACACACGCCTCAATGGCTGCTACGTCACCCTGCCCAACAGGACATGGTCACCGAAATGAACTTTAACCCCCCCCTGTCCCCACTGACCCACAACCACACATAACAAAACACTGTACATGTGATGCATCACCACACTTTCACGTGATTTAATTGCTCAATTTTTAAATCAGTCAAGATTTTATGAGCTGGGTCTTCTTCACACAACAGAGAACAAGGTAAATTGAGTCGACTCGTAACATGGTGAGGCATTTCGTCCTTCCCCTTCTTCTCTGTGTGTGTGAGGAAATCTGGCCACGGATCCTGACTGAGTGGCATACCATGACTGTGCAGTTTCCAAAATCAGACAAGGATCCATCTGATTTTGTGACTCGGCCTGTCATGATATGCTTTTATCTTCCTCTGAAACAAAGGATTGGAATGGACAGGTTTATAGTGTAAATCACATCACATGTAGATGGTGATGGTGTACAGACACTGCTACTTTCAGCCTGTAATGTTAGACATTGAAAACTTGTATTTGTTGCCTTCTTTATATCAAGTAAAACTTTTGTTCTTAACTTTATGGTTGACTTGTATTTTTTCTCTGATGAGTTCTTTTAAAACGAATTGCACTGATCTGTTACTGTAGACTTGGCACCTTTTGACACTGCTCCAAGTGTTTGGTTGATCTTAACCAGAAAACTTAAAGGTTCAAGGTTTTAATTTTCTACTATGGAAAGCACTTTGTAGAGTTGTTTTGAAAAGTGCTATTCAAATAGTTATTTGAACAGTGTTGCAGTACCATTAACACCAGCAGCCACACATGCAATGCTAATATTTCTGACTGTCTCAGCCTCAGATAGGTGATGTTGATGAATCACAGCCAGATAACGCTCCACACATTAGTGCAGGAAAATATTCAGCAGTTAAATAAAACACCAAAGTGTGAGGCACAGATGTACTAGATGTTTCCCAAAGTAAAGATCAGACTTGGGACAACAGAGCGGTGGACAAAGAAGTCAGTGACCCAAGATGGAGACGATTCTTCCAGTGTCAGCATCCAGTGCATCATGAATTTGACAGGAAAAAGAGATGTGATGATGCTTTTGTGGAGAAGGGGGCTGAGGTTTTTTTTTTCTCTAGTCAATTCACCAGTCAATTATTTTTTTCGATTCCTTGGACCAGAAAATGTTGATCATTGTTTCTCAAACCTGGAAATTATGTTCTCAAATGTCTTGTTTTGTCCACAAAATGAATTGGTTTTAATGATTTGTGTTATATGGAACAAAGAAATTTAAAAACTAAGGAAGGTCCCTTGACTCACATATCAAGTTTCGTGCAGATCGGACAATGTTAGACTTTACATCCTGTTTCTGGCTTCTACTTCCTGTGGGGAGGTCATGTTTTATGGACATGTTCAGGACGGGTCTGGGGTCTCGCATATCAAGGCCGTTTCTCAATACTCAAGTAAACAAGTATGTATGTATTGTTCTGCTGTGAACATTTTTAATAAATGCATATATGTTATTATTTTCACATTTTAAATATTTAACTTAATTTATTAATTTATTTCTATTAATATATACAATACAAATAATACAATGTGGAACATAGATGTATCACAGCATTGTAGAGTAGTATACATACACTACTCTATAAATGTGTACATATATACTACTCTACATGTCTAATATTTACATATATTTAAGTATAGATATAAAGACCGTGCGACTTTAATATAAATCTAAAATTCAAAGTTAAAATAAATAAAACATTAATGTTTCCATTAAAAACAAAATAACCCGTCAACAACAAATCTGGATCACACCGAGCATGTAATGACAGCGGATCATTTCATGAGGACAGGCCGAGTTAAGACGTCTTTTTTTCATGTCAATTATGTGAAATATGAATGATTTTTACAGACTCGTGATAACAATTGAAATTCACCACCATCAATTTTTTATTTTTATAGCAATGTTTGATAATATCGGATCTCTGCACGTGACACATCAATCAATAACGTATCACCAGCTTCAGGTTTCATTTTTATCGCATAAATACTCTAACACGATTTTCAAGGAATAAATCATGTTTTTATTTTTGTTTTTTTTTGCAAACATAGAATTACTATTTTTTTGTTTAATTTGTTTTGTATATTTTTGACTGGAGTGAAATATTTTGACTAAAATGTAGGAATTTTTTTTATTGTGTTTTGTTAATCACAGATAAAAAAAATAAAGGTTAAATTAATGAATTTGTTTCTTTCTCCCACAATGCACCGCTCTGTTATTGTTTGGGTGTCCGTCCAACATGGCGGCCGCTGGCTGCGTCTTCCACAGAACCCTGACCCGGGTCAGAACCGGGACAAACAACAACCAGGTATGATGACGTTTCCCCTCATGTGATGTCGGTGGCACGCGCCATATGTCGGAATTTCAGCCTCCGCCAAACCCCGTTCAAAAATCAGCGTGTTTTTCACGTTAGCTAATGTGGTTCTGGTTGAACGTAAATCTGGTTAAATTTAACAACAACACGAAGCAGATTTTTTATAAAAAATATGAGTCGTCGGGTTAATAAAATAAAAGCCGAATTATATGGAAGTTCGTTACAAACGTTCATTATTCGCCTCCGTGGGTTAACACAAGTCTGCGTTTGAACCGCGTGAAAACAGACGTTTTATGACGAAATAAAAAGCTGTCCGGTCAACTTTAGATATGCCGAAATTGTCACAAAGCCGTTCACATTTGTATCAATGCTTCTTTACTCATGTGGGTGTTTTATTTGACTCGTTTAAACTACAATAATGTTAAATTGCCCGTTTTTTGAATGAAGTTTGGTCTGAGCTGAACTCCAGCTACATGTATTTAATCAAACTGATGTTCCATCAGTGTTTGTTCAATAATGGAAGATGTGTGTATATATATATATATATATATATATATACATATATATGTATATATATATATATATATATATTTATGCATGGGTTAGCATAGTCATTTTCTGTCTCTTTTACTGTTATTTTAAAGGTGCAGTGTGTAGAATTTCTTAATCCACAGAAATTGGCAGTAATTGTTTAAAAAACAATGGTCTCATGAATCAATTATCACTTGGAAATTAAGAATAATTATGTTTCTATTACTTTAGAATTATTCATTTTTATAATACAAGAAGCATTGTGCCGTCCGCCATGTTTTTATGGACGGCCAGACGTCCAGAGGGGACAAATTACAGTTTTATGCTACATAGATGTTGCTGAACTCTATTAATATCTGCCTCACATTTGTAATTGTGTCTTTGTCCTGGAGACGCCCTCGTCTTCTCCTGCTGTCTGCAGGGAGTCGCTGTATGTGGTGGACGTGCTGCGGTACACCAGAGACCAGGGCTCATCCGTCTACTTCCCGCAGGCTGTCCTCAACGGTGAGACACTGAGACGAGACAGGACATGACAAAATGAGATGGACAACTTAAGACTATAGCAGAACACTGTCTTTGATGTCTCCAGGTGACGACCTGTTTGATGTTATATTGACGGATGGAGACTGTCGGCTTCAGGTCACTCTGGATCCCGGTCTGAACCGCCTCGTGGAGCAGAATGTCCTGCGTCCTGGATCGACGCTACGCGACGCCACCTTTGTCCCCGCCATGTCCGCCCAGCGCCCAGCATTCACTGAGGCGTCGGAAGAGATGGAAAGGTGAGCGCGGACGAGCTAAACTACCAGAGTGTCGTAAAAACAGACTCAGAGTTGACGTTTGTCCTTTTTTTTTCCAGCTACAGACTGACGAGCGTGGAAGTCAGAGGTCAGAGTTTGCGGGACGGTGAAGAAGGAGCAAGGAGGTTGGACCAAGACTCTCTGCCCTGGTTTGGATCGTCCAAACCTGCAGGTAAAATAATGTCGCGTTCACGAAGAACATTTCCGCGACAGTTAGCTTCAGTTGCCTGAGTTCAAATATTTCCGTCGGAATATGAGATAACTTTGCGTCCCGTCGTGTGGCTTTAAAGATTACTTGTAATCCGTCATGGTAAGATGGCTATTATCGCATAAAATTACGTGGTTACTGCAATAGCCCTTAGTGTCAGTACTTTTGTTTTTCTCTGTAAAATATTTTTTTTTACACGTGGTTAGCGCTACAGCCGTGAGTTTCAGTAAAGAAAAATGTCTCTGAGTGATGGACGTATTTACACCGATTGCTTGTTGCAAATCACATGACTACTAATTCACGTTTTTTGAGTTCAAATATTTTTTCAACCAAAGCAACATTTTTTTGATAATTCTTTGATGATTGTGATTAGTAGTTTATTGGTCGATCGATCTTCCAGGACCTCTGGTTCCTCTCAGAGCCACTAGGGGCGTGTTTCTCCCTCTGTGGAACAACGTGGACTACAGTGGTGATGTGTGGAGGGAAACGCCGTCCACTGACGAGGAGGAGGACGAGGTGGAGGTGGAGGAGGAGGAGGGAGGTACAGAGATAGAGGTCGATGTTGATGTTTGAAATTGAGTACTTTATTTTACACTTTTTGTCTCAATAAAGTTTGAAAATGAGTGAATTTTAATTTTAATGGGGAACTAAAATTGTGCTTCCTCAGCACTACGACCTGGTGTGACGGTGTCCGAACTGCGCGACGCATTCCTGTCGGGACATCGGAACGTTGTACGATCAGCTGCCCAGCGACGGCTGATCGTACGCATCATCAACAAGTCATGCTTGGTGTATTATGGGAAACCAGACCAATGGGGTATCTGTCCGTATAAGGTAAAAGATTGCGTATTTACCATGAAATTGAAGAGAACTCTAAGGATGTACGAGAACATCTTTCGATTGAGTCGTTCTTAAAGGTGTCTTTTTGGTTCATTAACTATGATTCCGGAATTTTTACGTGATGCTTTGTCAAGTAAATAATATTGAAATAGAAATTTGTACTGACAGCACACGTGAGGAACATTTTATTTTGTGTTTCATGTCTAAGAAAATGTAAGTAAAAGCGAACCCAGTGTTAAACCCTGTGAGAGATTTGATACAGTGAAACTTATAAACAGACTACATTTTGCTGAAAGGTGCACATTTTTAGAAAATTTGTTGGCTGCCGTAGTGACACAATCACACGTGCAAAAACTGATTGGCATCAAACTTGATATGTAAATAAACTCAAGAGGGGCCTAACACTGATCCCTGAGGAACGCCAGGCATTAATGACTTGATGATTAATGTTTGCCGTTGTCCAGGCGGTGTTTGAGGTTTGCGACCGTACAGGAAGTGTCTGCGCAGTGCTGTGGACCAGCGTGCCTCTGCGCTGGTATCGCTATCTGAAGCCCGGTGATGTCATCAGCCTGAGATGCTACCGAGTCAAGCGGCACTACCAGATGGAGCTGGACGATATAGGTACTACCGCCGCCTTATAAGGACTTCTCTTTGACTGGGGAAGTGTTACCATGGTGTGTTCCAGTTATAGTAGGAAGTTGGTAATTTCCAAGTTTCTTCAATAGGAACTTCATCCAACTTGAAAAGTTGCGCCATTTATCTTGGAACTGGGAGTGATGTCAACCTGTTCCAGTTGTAGTCAGAATTTCCAAGTTCAAGTGGCATTCCATACAATAGGAATTTGGTCCAACTTGTAAAATTGTGGTGCGTTCCATTTATCTTGGAACTGGGAGTGACGTGAACGCAGTGAAAATGGCAGTGATGTCATTCCTAATCTAGGAAATTCAGACTTTTGAGATCCCGAAAACGTCTGCCCACAGAGATAGTCGTGTGAAGACAGACGTGTCACTCTGTCCCCGTTTCTGTTGTCTCTGTCCAGAGATCAGCGTGAACAGTCGGAATCCTACTGCACACATAAATGTTCTCCCAGAATCCTCGGTTTCTCCGGAATATCTGCCACCTGAGCCGACCTACAACTTCCTCAACAGGTACACACAGACACACACATTCTATCATTCTCCACACACACTGTCCTCATAAGGTTTACAGCTGTACTTGGTCCTCACAAAGACCATAATACCAGCTCACACACACTCACTCTGAATCTTGTGTCTCAGTGAGGACCTTGTGAACTGTCCTTGCGCCGCGCTGTGTGACGTCATCGGTCTGCTGACGTTCTCGGGGCGGCCAGAGCGGATGAGGGTGAAGGGTGAGCGTTGTCACGGTTACCGGCGTAGAAATGCACTGATAAAAAACAACCACTGAACTCCTTTAAATTGACATGTTTTTGTCGGTAGGCAGTCGAGGGGAGGAGCTTCTGGAGTATCGCTGGCTGCGATTGGAGGACGGGGCCAGCGATCGTCCAATCATGGTGAAGCTGTTCTGCACGTCTCAACCTGAGACACATAGCAGGCTCCACCCACGTGAGACACACACACACGCGTTGACTTAAAGCTGCAGTGCGTGATTTTTGTTGTTGTTATTATTTTTCTGTCTCTGTTTGTTCTTCGTAAACAGAGACACACGTGATCTTATTTGTTTGTTAAATAAAACTATCAGACCTGACTGAGGGAGCGCTTGTGTGGATGAAGCTGCAGAGCAGGGGCAGGCGGAGACGAGAAGCATTGGAATTCATGTGTGAAACCTTTTTTGTGTCGCGGCCTGTTTGTTTGCGGTCGTCTCCCTTTGCCTCCGCTTGTCATGGCGTGAAACAAATCACTTCCTGTGTGCAGCTTGGGAGCATCGCCGGCTCCCACATGAGATCTAAACACTGCTACACTGAGAAACAAGTCGTGTGGAGCTGATAATCAACGTTGTGTCTATTTATTTGACAGTCATTTTAATTTGACAGTAATTTGAACGTAAAAAAAGTTACATACTGCAGCTTTAAGACCTGAAAAATGTTCTCCCAAAAACGGACAGATTTTTAAACATCAATGTCATTTTTCTCTCCCTCTCAGTGTCTGTTGTCGTGTGTACGAGGCTGAAGTCGATCAAATCTGCAGATGAAACCCACGGCTGCTTCTTCCTGACAAACACGACGTACACACAGGTTTACTGCACAGGTAAAAAACTGTTTCAACGACTTCCTCTGTGGTGTTCGTTCTGCCCGTTCGACAGAAGTTTAATAAAATTGCGTCCTCTCTCCTGATTGGTGGACGGATCAGGACGAGGCGACCACTCGCGGATGACTTATCGTAAACTTGGTCCGGTGCGACTTTTCCTTCAGTGGCTCAGGAGCCAGGATGACGGACAGGTGCTGAGCCGGGCTCTGATTGGAGGCTCCTTTGTGTCCCCGCCCCCTCCCATTTCCTTGGAAACGTACATGAAAGAGCGGCGAGGTCAGCTGATCATTGTCACGTCTGTTACTAAATGTTGTTTTTACAACTGACCATTTATTTTGGAATATTCACAGTGAAGTGTTTGTGTGTGTGTCTGTGTCCAGGTGAGCCAGGTTTCCTCCGAGGGGCGGAGCTTCAGAGGCAGTTGGAGGAGCTCATGTACCGCGAGAGACGCACTTTCTGTATCCAGGCAACGGTAACCATGGTAGCGTACAGCTGCAGAGGACAGGTGAACAACTACTTCCTGTTTGACCCACAACAGTAAAACCAGAAGAAGAGGAGGAGGAGGAGTAGAATGGGCGGAGACTCACCTGTCCTCTTCCTCCGTCTTGTTACAGGAGGATCGTTGTTTGTTCTGGACGGCACAAGCTTCGTCCCGCTGTCCCTCCTCGTCGTCCTCCTCCTCCTCCCCTCGTGTCTCTCACCCGTCTCCGTTCCTCCCTCCTCTTCCCTCCACCCCTCGTTCCTTCAGACCTCCTCTCTCCTCCGCCTCCTCCTCACCTTTATCTCCGACCTCTTTGTGCTCAGCTGTCAGTCAGCTGACTCCACCTCCTCTGGACCACAGAGCAGGGTGAGACATTAAAGGGTCAGTTCAGGGTTGTATGAGATACAGAGACAATTGATTTTAGCCACTTAACAAACGACTCATTTTAAGTCTATGATGTCTTAAGAACACGTTCACGTCTTTACAGGAAACGAGAGTGTGTAAAGCACTCACTCTCCCACACCAAAGTCCACAGAGAAAATCAGTGATTTTAACACCACAGCACACAGGAGTTGTTGAACCAGCAGCTCCCGTGTCCCTGCAAGCTAATATCAGTGATTTTATCCATGGGGTTTGGTGTGGGAGAGTGAGTGGTTTACAAACTTCAGTTTCCTGTTGGAAAAGTCTGTCTCACAGTCAGATAAATACGTGAACTTGTTCTTAAAATATTGTAGACTTAAACTGGTGTAGATTTCATTAAGTACAAAAAGACTCAAATAACAGGAAACTGACAGTGGCTAATATCCACGTTTTCACTCAGCGTTTAGCGCCTGTGTTCTCCCAAATGTTCCCTTCTGTTCTAAAGAACCTATTTTTATTAAAGTAGTTGAGTCAAGTTTGTTTGTTCCGGCAGGAGGAGGAAGAGGAAGCAGCTGCTGCGGCCTGAGACTCCACGAAAGAGGTGAGAAATATTAATGAAAACCTTATTCTTACCAAATATTAGGCAGGAAATGTGGACTTCCCTCACCACACCTGTTTCAGAGCAAAGAAAGTAGGAAATCTGCAGTTTCATGAACTTTTGACCAACAAATATTTACTGTCACTTTAAGCAGAGATTTCAATTTCTCTCTCTTCTTTTTTTCAGACACCCTCTGGTCACATTACAGGAGGAAGAAAACAACCAGACAGGTATTTACATGCTTATTTCACATGATTTACTTGTTCATCACTTCATTGTCCAAAAATTAATTTGGCTTTTTTCTGAATGAATGAAATCAATTTTCCTTAAATGCATCTCCCTCTGATCTCTGTTTGTTAATTCACTTTCTGAATTGTATTTATGCCTCTTTATTTTTTATTTATCACATAAATGGTTCTGAAATGTTTCTTTGAACTGTTTTAAAAATAATAATAATAATTGATGATCTTAGTTTAGTTTTATTTTTTAGCTGTTTCCTTTTTTCCTGTTTTCCATTTTCTAAATTTTAATTTAAAAGTTTTTCCAAATCCCTGTTTATTTTGGCTTTTATTGACATAATTTTGAAAAAGATTAAAAAGTCAAAATAAAAGTGTAGAAATATAAATAAAAATAAAGTACTTTTTACTTGAGCGAAACAAACCGTTTGTTCTCGTACTAAAACAAACATATATAACAATAACTTTATATTTTCTGAGTCATTTAAGAAAAATAAAGGAGGTCCTCAAAACAAGGCAAAAAGTCATGAAAAATTCTCAGCGTCCTCACAAGTGAGCAGAAATACCGCGGTCCCCACAAGTCATCAAAAAACAGTACGGTCCTCAAAAGTGAAAACCTGTCTGTGTGTGTGTGTAATTAGTACTAATAATCAATAACTTGTGTGTTTGTCAGTGATTCTGTTTGAAGCCTCGATGGAGTTCCTGGAAAACACCGTCAGTGATGACAGCGAGGACGATGACAGCAGCGTGTCCTTTGTCACCGCCCCCCTCCCTCTCGCCTTCACGCCCATTGCCATGGAGACGCTTCCGATGCGTTATGACCACGCCCACAGGGAGGAGCAGGCTGCCGCTGTAGCGATGGGAGGGTGGGTAGAGCCTGGGAGGTTTGACTCCGCCTTTGAGGACTACTACACACTGAGACTCAGAGGTACACACACACGTTCAGGTATGGGTGACATATGGAGACCGTGTGTTTTGTATAATAATTTGACGACTGTTTCGTCTCAGCTCTGTCCGACGGCGTGACGGTCGATGCCATCTTCCTCCCTCATTCCTCCTCCTTTCCTCCCCTCCTTCCTCACACCAACACCTGGACCTCCATCTTATCACACGGAGCCTTCTCTTCACACCAACCTCCACCCTCACCAGGTGGGTGGACTAGCTAACTAACAATTAACCTTAACCATAACTTCAGTTCACAAGTTAGTCTGCTACTTAACCAGTTCCTCAGGAAATGAGGTTTTGTCTCCATGAGGACGACTAGTCTTGTAGAGGTCAGTGCTAGAAGGGCCGTGGCCCCCTCGTGGGGCCATGAAGGTCCTACATGTGTGCTATGAAATGTTAGAAATGATTTACATTTTCAGTTTTTTCCTTAAATTTTAAATAATATATTTTATTATAAAAGTTGTTTTTTAAAATTGTTACAATTATATAGGTTACAGGTGCCAAACTCAAGGCCTGTGGACCGAATTTGGCCCTTGAGATATAATGTCTTTTTGACACACTTTTCAAGTTACCTCGTCCGTTACAAAGCGGCTTTTATCTTAATATGTCTCGTAAAAATTATTGTAGAGGAAAATCATTAACGTCACCAATTATTTTCAAAAATGTTCTTTGGTCATTTTAAGAGAAAGGTTGCTTTGCAAATTCTTACATCAATGTTGGATGGATTTATTCGGACAATTTATTTATAATTTGATTAGGACTCCGCTACAGCCTTTTCCATGATTAAAATAAGATTTCTGATCAGCGTCTTAAATGTGAATATTTTCAGGTTTCTTTGCTCCATAAAACAAAGAAATCATTAAAAAGAATCATTTTGTGGACAAAACAAGACGTTCTCAAACATCATCATTTCCAGGGTTGACAATCACTGATCAATGTTTTTAACGTTTTCTGACATTTTATGGACCAAAGGATTGATATGAAAGTAATCGTTAGTTGCAGCTCTGGACTCTACACTTCCAAAAGTTAATAATAAGTGAATTTAACGTGTCATCTATATGTTGTAAAATTCTCTTTTTTTGAAGTTTATGAATGGCTGAAAAGAATTGATGATGATGATGATGATGATGATGATGACTTGTCCTCTGTCTGTCCCTCAGCCGACCTCATCAACATGGCCGCCCAACTGACCAATCAGAGGCTGGTGTGTGTGCTAGAGGCGTGTCATCTGGGCGGAGGAAACGTGGAGCTGATCCTGAGTCGAGCGTTTCACCTGCTCCACTAAAACACACGCGCACAGATGCATGATGGGAGCTGTAGTTTTATTTGAAAAATAATAATTTCTAAATTTTATCACGCATGATGCACTTTCCTATGTTTATTTATTTATTTATTTTTCCAGACATGACACTTTACATTACATCACTTTTTTATTATTTAGTGTATACATTAATGTATATATGTAGTATACAGGCGATGTTCTCTGTTGTACTAAGACGACAGTATTTCGTATTTTCACTTATTTTAAATATCGTTGCACAAGTGGAAACGTCTTTTTTTTTTACATCGCTAAAAGCTACAAAATTACTGAAAAAATGTAACGAAGTTGTTATCATTTTTTACGTTTAAAAACTTCACGATGTGGAGTTTGATATGATTTTAAGAAAATAAGTTCTGATAAAGCATAGTTCCTGTTTTTTTAAAGTGACTGCATAAGGTGCTGACACAGGGGGGTGCTCATGAGTCAGTACATCATACGACCACGCGGAAAAAAAAACCCGACAAAAAGTGTTTGAGACGGATTAAGAAAAATTTGTCATAAAACTTTAACATTTACTGTGACGGTGGCCCTACTTTTGCTTCTTTGTCAATGTTTTTATTTTATTTTCGTGCTTGTTGCTGCTACTTTAGTTTTAATGAAGGTTAACTTTTCTGAAGCGCTTTTGTTTTTTCAAAAGTTTGTAAAAAATAAAAAAAATTACTGCACAGAGAGAAAAAAATGGTTGGAAACGTTATTGTGCATTTAAACCAAATGTGTGTGTGTGTGTGTATATATATATATATATACATATATATACATATGTAAATACATATACATGATTTAAGAAAGACAGAACAGAAATAATCCATGGCTCTGATTTGTTGGGGTCAACATCTTTAATGGCAGCTACATGACGGTCAACAGTGGATGTGAGTGGGCGGAGCCTGGACGGCGGCAGCGGCGCTGCTTTAGCTGCGTTTGCTGTGCATCTGACAGATGAAGCGTAACCTGGTGGTGCAGTGGAGGTCGTTGAGTCGTCCGTCCGAGTGAAGGTGAGCACAGTCCTCGTCTTCAGGTCCGAGGCCGTGGTGGATCCAGCTGTCGGGCTGACCGGGTCTCCACCGCCTGCAGATCACAGCGTTTAAGGCAGGAGATTTATAATCTTACTTTTTATATTTCTGTGTGGGGTTTGTCCTACTTTACAGTAGATTTATATATATATATATACATAATATTAGATACACTATCAATATATCTGCTTTATATAATATTTGTATTTATCACGACATATTTTTTTATTTGTTTATACTGTTTCAGAATGCAATTCTAATACTATATAATAATAACTCACCTGCGATTCATGATGTACGGCGTCTGGTTGACCCATTCCCACTCCCCCTTCTCGTCATTCAGACCCACCCAAAAGAAAGTCCCCGTACTACGAGTGGTCACAAAGTCCTGGACCAGAGGGACACAAACAGAGGGACACTGGAATGCCACTTTAAAGGGATAATTCAGGTAATTGTGAGTAGTTACGACCAATAGTGCAATACTCTCGTCAGCGGAAGCGGCTCGTTTAGTTGTATACCTGTCACATTTAAACCTCACTTTTCTATAAACTATGTCAAAGTCACCTGCCACGTTGGACAGTTATACGATAGAGGGACAGACAGAAGGACGGACGGACGGTCAGTCTCACCCACTCCTTGTCCGTGGTCAGAATGACCAGGTGAGCTTCCTTGGCGTTGCACCAGTCTCGGGCAGCGTGCCAGTTCAAAGATGTCTTACTGAACAGGTAACAAGTGTCCTCAAAGGTGTCCCACTCCAGAGGACAACAGCCATCCACATTCGAACCTGAGAGACAGTTGGAGACACGTTTACTCTCAGATGTCGCGAGGACAGTTTTGCTGTTTTAGAGTTTTAACGTACTATTTTTCATGAAGCGTTCAAAGCTACATTTGAGCTTCTCCACCGTCTTACTGAGCATGTCCAGAGTCGAGAGCTGTCTCAGCGCTTCTGATACTGGACAAAGACAAGACGGGACATGTCAAACCGCGTCTCTGTGAGATAGGCACGATCGTTGATCAGTGTGCGGTACCTGAGCTCAGCTCGTCTTTGTTGTTCTCCACGGCAAACCTCAGCCGGTTGACGTCTTTTGTCGCGTCTGGGACAAAAAAGGAGGTCAGGACAACGATGAGAGAAACAGAGAGTCAACAATGTCATCACGTCCACTGAGGACGGGGACGGACACGCTTACCTTGACTGAGCTGCTCCGCGTTGTTCAGAGACCCCGTCAGGTTAGAGACACTTTTCTCTAAAGACCACAGTCGATTTGACGTCCTGGAGTCTGAAGACACACGAGAGGACATGTGGACGTGATTTCATTTAAAAAAAAAAAAAAAAAAATTTTATAATTGTTTTAAAACGTCTTCACGTAACGTGATACTTGATATTTGACACTTTCAACAGATTTGTAGATAATTAAAGTAATGACTATATATAACGACGATAACTGTATATGTAGATGATCAATGATTATATATAGAAAGACAATAACTATATGCCGACAATTTATGACTGTAAATAAACACAAGAATAAAGTTAAGGATTGTTGCCTTTATGCTAGCTAGACTGTGTGTGTGTGTGTGTGTGTGTGTGAACTCACTGCTAGCTCCCAGTGCTATAATCAGAACCAGGATGACTGTAGCCACCAGAGTCGGATACAACCAGCGTCTGAACCTGGAGACACCTGAAAAGGAGACAGTTCGAGGCTCTGACAGACGGACACACAGGTAGAGGGACAGGAATACAGATATATATTTATATAGAGAGAGGGACAGACAGACAGATGGACACAAGTCAGTAAACGTACACACAGTTTCCTTGGTAAATTGCGGTTCAGATCAGGTACCACTGTTCCAGAACGTGCTGCTGTCCTCTTCAGCGTTGTCGTGGTATTCAGTCGTCATGGTGATAGTCCTTCACCTGGTGTGTCTTTTTTGCTATTTTTCGTCTTTCTTTAGCAATGAAGTCTGACAAAACAGTCTGACTGTCCCCAAACACCAGCCGAGGGTCAATGGCCTCACAGTGTACTTTGAACGGTGGAAAACAGTGTGTGTGTGTGTGTGTGTGTGTGAGATGTCACAGAAAATAAATGTCAAAAAAAAGAGAAATGAAAGAAACGAAAAGAAACCCTTTGAAGAGATGAAGAAATTTAAGCTGTTGTACACTGTAGAGGGCAGTGTTGTAGAAAGAATTATTATTATTAGAAGTAGAACCTGATGTTGCGTTTCACTGTAGGTGGAATTCGGAATTTCTGAAAACGTTACCATAAAAACAGGGCTCGTTTTATTCGTCGACATATCGCAAAACAAACGTCGTGTCATGCATTGTTCTAGACTGGCATTGCTAAGAATATCAAAAAAAAAGGCTAGCCCAGGACACGTTTGTGTCCCAATGTTTTTCCTAAATGTTCAACTGGAACTCTGGATTATTATTATTAATAATTCCTCAATAAGACATTACTACTCCACATTATTGGCGTATTCCACTTTTGTAATGTTTTTATTTTAAATAAATAGTTTAACATTTTTTAAATATATATATTGAATAGTTTTTTGTATTTTACATAGATATTTAAAAATAAAGACCTTTTTTAAAATGTATTAAATTCTTTTGTATTTTATATGAATATTTTTTTTATATATATATTAATTTGACCTAAATATTTAAAAATAAATACCTTCTTTTTATTTTTTACCCAAAGGTGTCATGTGATCTGCCTCAGAGCTGCACAATTAATCACAAATATATTGCAATCACAATATGAATGAATGTCCAGATTGAAAGACGCAGTAATTACAGTATTTATGATAAAATTTGTGATGAGACAAGCTAAAAATTCTTTAACTTCTTGTTAACAGATGTTTTTTTTTTTTGTCAGTGAAGTTAATATTTATAGTTACATAAGCGTATTTAATAGCAAGACCTTCCTTTGCGTAAGGATGAAAGGATGAATGTTGTGTGTTTCAATAAAATTTCACCCTTTCATTTCAAAGTCAATAATCAGTCTGCCCTTATTTTTCTTATGGTTTATTTTTGTCTTCAGACTTTGCGACACAAGCTCATCTGCAACGTTTCATCTGAAACTGGGAGTTCAACACATGTGGGCGGAGTCAGGAGGCAGTCCCGCTTGGTGTCCTGATGCCACGCTTCTGGCAGATGAAGCGCATCTGAGTGGAGCAGTGCAGGTCGTTGAGGCGTCCGCTCCAGCGCAGGTGAGCGCAGTCCTCGTCTCCGTGGCCGAGGCCGTGATCAGTCCAGGCGTCGGGCTGCCCGGGGACCCAGCGCCTGGACGACACACGGACACACAACACACAAACACACGACACACACCCGTGATGCATTCATGTCTCACCACGGTTTAAAAAACTAAATATTCCACACATTGTCAACCAAGGAGAAATCATACATTCACAGTTTAATCAAGCTAAGGCCATAGTCAGACTACTCTAGATGATGTGTCAAGAACAAGCAGCAAGAAAATAATGACGTCATTCTTTTCTCGCTGTCTGGAGAGAGAGAACAAGTTTCTCTGTTCTTGCGGAGTATAAACAGGCCTTAAGTGTAAACACGCAGGACTATGAATCGCATTATCCAGATATATTAGTCTGACTAAGATGTTTACATGTCATTAAGAAAACTCAATTATTGGATGTTAGCGAAACATGAACAGAAGGTGTACCTGTGTTCCATGATGTACGGAGTCTGGTTCACCCACTCCCACGCTCCTGTTCTCCAGTCGCTAAGGCCGACCCAGAAGTCTTTGTGAACCGCTTCGCTGGTCACAAAGTCCTGGGTCGACAAACAAACAATTACTTCTACACATTCCTCAATATAAAGTCAGTTTTTATGCAGATGACAACATATTCTATGTCAGTGTTTCCCAAACTTCCTGTCTGGGGACACTTTTTATAAATAAGGGGGGAAAGGATTGTAACCAGAAGAGCTGAAGGGCTGGGGTGCCCCTGAGCAAGGCATCCCATCCCCCACTGGTTTGTAATAAGGATGGGTTAAATACAAAGATCAGATTCAATGTCTCTGATTGTAGTATGTGCAAATATCACAAGTTCTAATTCTTCTAATTCTACCAATTCATTAACAAGAGATTTGTGAATTCATTCATTTTATTCATGCTACTTAGAACATGAATCTCAACTAAAAGAGTTGGAAAATTCTGCAAACGTTTTGGGGCACCCAATAATAATCTGCGATCTGTGGGTCCAGACGCAGTCTTTACTGTGAGCCACTGTTCTTCTCCAGGTCACAGGTTGCTTTTGCAGCAACAGTACAGACAGGTGGACAATGAGACAAGATGTCTTACCCACTCCTTGTCCGTGTTGAGTATGACTAGGTGAGCGTCATGTCTCTCGCACCACACTCTCGAGTCGTTCCATGGCAGAAACAAACTGCTGAAGAAGTAACAGCTGTTGTCGAACTGTTTCCAGCCCTGAGGACAACAGCCGTCCGCAGCTGATCCTGAGACAGAGACAGAGACAGACACAGGTGAGACCATCTGTCTCTCTGTCAACACTTCAGCGACATGACTGGACAGCCGTGGTCCTACTGTTGTTGATGACTTGTTCAAGGTAACATCTGAGCAAGGCGACGCTCTTGCTGAGTGACTCCACCCCCGACAGCTGCTTCAGAGCCTCCGACACTGTATGAAGAAATATACGCACGTTCACATATATATAACACATTTATACTAAGATTTTGTGATGATTAATCTGAAAGTCTGTCCTCCTTCTAGCATCTTCCTGTCCACAGTTTTTGATGGATCAGTCAGATTATTTATTTTTTTGCAGTGGGTAGGTGATCACCTGAGTATGTTCCCATTTAATGTCGGTAGGAATCGAGTGTCACAAAATTTCAGGACAATGGAAAGAAACTCAAAGGACCTATAGGGGGCAGAATGTGGTGCATCCCAACGAGGATTTACCCAAACTTTTTGTTGAGGGTTTTCATCATCAAATGAACTCCCAGAAGGACCTTCTAGCAACCTTGGCTAGCTAGCCAACAAATCAGTAGCACAGATCCATACACTTCCTCTTTTGTGATATCTTCTGCCCTCTACTGACACTGTTTGGCGCTGACACAGACCTGAGGTGAGCTGGTCCTTGTGGTTGTCCACAGTGAACTGCAGTCGATGAACTTCTTTAGCGATATCTGGAACGGAGAGTGTGTTAGCATGTTGCCATAGTTACAGCGCCTAACAAATCGTCGCTGTAGGGACATTTTGTCTCATCCTCAAAAGTTGTGGACATTTTAATGAGACAAGGATGTGCATGTGTGTGTCTGTGTTACCTTGAGCATGTTGCAGCGAGGCGTTCAGTGATTGGATGACAACACTCAGGTTGGTAACGTGTTGCTCCGCTGTCCACAGACGACGTGATGTCTTAGTGTCTGATCTCACACACACAGTAAGTTATAGTACAGCATTTACCTTATGACTTAAATCTAAATAAATTAAGTATAATTGTCACTCCCCAAAGGGAAAAATAAAACTGTTAACACTCACAGCACACTCCCAGCACTATGATCAGAACCAGGACGACAGCAGCTGTCAGAACCGGCCACAACCATCGTCTGGACCTGGAGACATCTGTGTGAGAGACTGCAGGAGGAGTCTCTGACGGGTACAAAGATACATTCAGAAAGAACATGACATGACTTTAGCGCCACTAGTCATTGCAGTTAACTAGCATGATGTCTGGCTAATGCTAATAAGCGATCTTTGACGTATGCATCGAGTCGTTCTGCTCTGGGTCGTACTTTCTGTGTACACCTGTGTATGCTAGCATTTGCTATCACCTAAATCTCGTCTTCCGCCCACAGACGAATCTGCACACACCTTCAGTTTGATTTCACATGGACCACAAATGCCGAGTGCACCGCAACACCTTCCAGACCATTTGTGACGAGCTCTTAGTTTGGTCAAAATGGACCACGAAGAAGACAAGTAACCATGGAGACGTCCTTGAGGTTATGCAAGGGGGTCTGCTGGTACCAACGCATGACCAAGTCAACGCGACCTTCTGAGAAATTGCCACTACTGGAATGGAATGTGAGCTTTGCCGCAACACGTGGAACGTATGACCGCGCCCTCCAGGAGCAGGGCTAGTTCAGAATCATGTTGGTTTCTTTTCGTGGCACGTAGAGTTCCCTATCCTGGATATCCTAACTTCTCCCCTGGAACGCGGTCAAGGGTGACTCCAACTACCGATAGAAATGGAACTCACGTGGACCTTACCTTCATCATTCAAACTGTTGCAGCATGTTAATATGACAATATACAGATTTTTATTAGGTTAATGTTTTCTATTTTATCGTAAAATGAACGGCATTGACTTATCACATATCCATTACCTTTGATCCAGAGGAAGTCTTTGTCTGGCTCGTTCATGTAGAGATTTTCTGGCATCAGGGACACGTCTGTTGAGGACAAACAGGAATCAGACTCAATGATGCAAGTCCAACTCCTCCTTAGTCAACGAGCAGAGGAGAAGAATCGCTGAAGTCAAGAGTCAACTAACTTTTCTGCAGGTCCTCCGCTCCGCCTTCCATGAAAATGTCCACTCATCAGGTCAAATGTGCATCGTTTCACCATCTTATGACATTTTTCCTATTTTCTCAGTAACATTCTGGGAGGTTCCGCAGAACTTCCCCTTTACTCTGAAGAAAGTGTTAGTGGAGGAACTGATTCAATCGTCCATGCTTCCTCTAACTGAACCCTCTGAGGGTTATTTGGGTTAGATTTGTCTTTGTAGTTTACAAACATGTGTGCTACGACTTATTCTTTATTCTGTAAGACTTGTAGAGGACGCGTGTAAACTTGTATATGGCTTTTTGAAATTACTAGATGTTTGGCTTTTCCCACTGAGAATGAACAGAAATCGTGTTTGACCAGAGAGCAGCATGAATCCTCATCTGTCTGATTTTTGACTTATTTAACTTATTAAAAAGTTTATTCTCCTGTCATTTAACACATTTTCTTTCGTTCTTTTAGGTTCTAATTAATCTAATTAAAATAATTTTTAGAAGTTTTTGAAATGGACATTGTTGATGCTTTGTTAGTTATCGTATCGTATCCTAAGTTTTAAATTATTTATTTATTTTTCTTTTACAAAGAAAATGTCACAGATTATTCCGTGTTTGCATATCAAGTCATATATTTTCACATTAATTGATGATAACATTACAGATGTATGTATGGATCAGTGAAATAATGTGTTGACATTATTTTTGAGAGTGAATGCTGAGTCGTTGTTGTCCATTTCAACCCCCGTATTTTCCGGTTAATTACGATCATTCGGGTATGAATTGTTCTCCCATTGAAAATGAATGGAGCTGCCCAGAGGAGATCTCTGAGATGTCGGACTCACGACTGATCAAGCACAAACTCATTGTCAGGTAGTCAATCGCCGCTTAAATCCCGTCACCGCTGCACATGAGTTCAGTGTCAAGTTTTAGGTGTGACCTCGTGACCCCACATCGAAGGTCATTCCTCTGTGAGGTCGTCGTTGAAGTGGAGGAGGAGGGCGGGGATGAAGAGGTCGCGGTCCAGCCGCAGCTGCTCCAGCCTCTGGTCGTCGTCGGGGACGTCGTTCTCGTCCAGCGTCCTGCTCATGGACAAACTCGACCCGTTGTACTTCCAGGTGTAACTCCGGGCGTGGGAGTTGTAGCGTAGGTAGCGCTGGAGGATTTCAGCCAACGTCTCCTCCGAACACACCTGAGGTACGTCAGGAAGACACAAAAGACTGTTTGGAAACGGACATAGCCAACTCAGACATGTGTCGCTTTAACACTCAGCCACGTCTGACGTTTGGTGCTGGAGGTAGCTATCGGAGGTTAGCAGGGTAGTGTCTGTCACGGCTAGCGGACAAAACAGACATGTTTTTGGGTGAACTTTGTCCGACAAAAAACATTGGCAACATCGGGAGGACGACCTTTATCGATTAGCTCCGTTTGAGCCGTGAAGTGTTTGCTAAGCTAAATGCATAAATGTGGTTTGACTGGCTAGCACCTGCGATGAGAATACTAGCATTATGTGATTTCATTGGCTAACGTTTGTGTTGAATATTAGCATAATGTGATTTAATTGGCTAGTGCCTGTGATGGAATACTAGCATAACATTATTTAATTGGCTAGCATTTGTGTTGAAATTTTAGCATTATGTGGTTAATTGGTTAGCATCTACGATGGATTATTAGCATAGACACTTTTACCAACGATAGACTCCGCTGGATTTGAAGGAAACGGTTGTGAAAGTTTTTCAGTTGTGGTCGTACACCCCATCATGACATATTTTACAAACTCCATTACCCAGAGTGCACCTTGTGTATATAGCTCACCTGCAGCCGCTGCTCCTGCGACGTCAGTGTGTTGACGACTCGTATCCACCTGGCTTTGGCCGTCAGACGTCCTACCTCGTACTGTCGGTCCGTCCACCAGGGCTGACCGATATTGTTGGCCCAGTCAGAGCGAGGGCCGGCGGGTGGGACGTGCAAAAAGCGCCCCCTGGGGGTGAAGTACCTCACGCAGTTAGTGAGTGGATCCACGTGTTTGAGCACCTGAGGATAGAAACATGTAGATAGAGGCCTTTTTTATTCATTTCACTGTTAGACACATTTTTCCAACATGAAAGAGAAGTTTGTAAACCACTCACTCTCCCACACCAAAGTCCATAGAGAAAATCAGTGATTTTAACATCACAGCACACAGGAGTTGTTGATCCACTGCTGCCTCCATCACCAAGTTCAAATGTCTTATTTTGTCAATTCAGCATTTGAAATTGAATTTTCAGATTGACATCAGTGACACAAAGTGACCACACGAGGCAGCAGTAGACCAGCAGCTCCTGTGTCCCCACGAGCTAAAATCGCTGATTTTCTCTATGGACTTTGGTGTGGGAGAGTGAGTACTTTACCAATAACTGTTCTTAACACTCACGTCTTTGGTTTTAGGGTCGAACCAGTGGCTGATGTCCTTCCCCGCACACTCCATGATGGGTAAGAGCAGAACATCACCTGCGGAAAATGGCAGGAATATTTGGGAAAATGCTGTAAGCAGTGACGTCACCAAAAGAGGGCCAAAAGGTATGAAATACGTAAATATGGGTACGTATATGTTCTTATTTACACCGGAAGTGTCAGCAATATCAGGTCCCACGACTCTGGAAATTCTGAATTCTGAAAACGTGTGTTATTTCCTGTGTGTTTGCGACTGTTTCTCGATGTCTCTCACCTTTGAACTGGGTCATCAGCGGGGTCAGGTCGCACACTTTGCCCAGAAACGACACCCACAGGTCGTCGGCCGTGTTGTGAGCCGCCACCTCGGCGGGCGTGAAGTACCGCGGTCTATCCATCATCGGTCGCCACAAACGACTAACTGAACACGGATCTGTGTGTGAACGGGAGAATCAAAGCTCTGGTTCTGAACTCGCCTTCTTCTTCTTCTTTGGTGATTTACAGCAGTTTGCATCCTGAATGTCGCATCACTGCCTCCTTCTGGATTCAGTTATCCACTGTGTTCTTGCGATTGGTCGAGTCCCTCGTCCAAAACTGTGATGACGTATTTTTACCTTTTATCTTTTTTTGCCTTTTATCTTAGTGTCAGTCAAACAGCGCCACCAACAGGTCAGTGTTGTGTGATTGTTGTACACTGTTTATCAGGGCCGTAGCCACGACTGGCACACATTTCTTTATTGTACGATGTAGTTTGGAATGCTGAGTCAGCGATTTCCAACCTTTTTAATTGGTAATGCTGAGTCACAATTTCCAACTCTTGTTTTAAACTTGTGATTTATTTCTTTTCTCCATTACTCGTTGTTTCTTTTGGGTTAAACTTTATTTTTTTATTTAAATGAACATTTGTACCTGTGAATTCTCTGCTCTTTTGTTTGTTAAAATACATTTTTTCCTCTTCACTCAAATATCCAAAAAATGTATTGTCCAACAACAGACTGTACAGACAGTAAATAATAATAAAAGAATAAAATAAAACATTACCTCAGTTCTGCAGATTTACTTCAGTTTGTTGATTACTTTTTCTTTTTTTTATTTTGTTTTTCTTATTTTGATGCTTTATATTTGAATAAAAGTAATATTGCTGTCATTGCGGGTCTGATCCGGTTTTCCTCCGCTGCTCCGTCTCTGTTGTCGCGTTACTATGGCAACACGAGGCGAGGGGGGCGGGTCAGTCAATGAAAAGAAGTTTTTTTCCAAACCTCGTTTTTAACGTTTCTTTATCATTTATGTTAAATATTGTTGTAAGATGACGCTTTGACCTCAGGGCTTTTACTGTGAAACTCACCTGTCAAAACAAAACCAGCAACTAAGCTGAAGCTAAAAAGGTTTGCTCAGGATATGTTTGGCACATAAAAGTGCACAATTTTGTGTTTATTGTTTACATTCCTAAGGTACAAGAGGAAAATCTATTTTTGATATGTCTACATGGAACATAATGAGTTAAAAGCGAGTGGGGGTGTTAAATATTGTTGTAAGATGACGCTTTGACCTCAGGGCTTTTACTGTGAAGTTCACCTGTCGTGACATTTTACTTCCCCCGGAAATATGCTTAACAATTTATGAACAGTGATATTAACTGGGGTTTTTTTGCACATCTGTAGTCAGTACATACGTTTTTTTTTTTTTTTAGATAAAGCCACTTCCTGTTTTTATTTCACTTTTTTTAAATCTGAAACCTCAGCATGTTTCTTTATCTCTCTCTTTTTCTTTTTAAAATGAAATCCTCGAATTCTGCACTTGGTTTGTTGTATTTCAAAATAAAAGTAAGCTGAATGACATTTTTGTTTACAGTGATTTGCTTCTGTGTTTCAGGAAAAGATTAAAACAATAATAATAATGAATAAAACATAAAACACTGTGATTTTACCCATTAGTAATACTATTACTATTAAGTAAATACTTAGTAATATTGTGACTAAATAGAGAATAATTAATGTGTGTGAGCTGCTGTTTGAATACAGTAATGCTCTGAAAAATACATTTTATTTGCATTTATAATGGATAATTTATATAAAAACAAGTTATTGTTGTGTTAAACGGGTTAAAACACTGAAGTAAACGGATTATTACAAGATAATTATGTGATTGTAGCAACAACTGTCACAAGTTTTAATAATAATATAAAAAGCAGATTTTTATTATTAATGATATTAATATCGTTATTAAAGAGAATGTGCAGCCATTTAAAATCTCTCTCTCTCTCTTTACTGTCTCTATGTCACTCACTCTCTCTCCTCTCTACTTTACGAGCGTCACGTGATCATTAAAGTTATCGCACGCAGTGTATCGATCCGCTGTGTGAGGTGAATCTCACACACACACACACGGTCTCGGTGTCTCTCGCCCTCCCTCTCTCACTGCGGAATCATCACACGTGGCAAAAATATTCACTTTCTCCGTTTTTCTAGAACTTCTTCCACTGAGAAAAAACTCTCGGTCCGTTCGTTTCCATTTGTCCGCATCTGATTGGCTCGCGCGGGGCCGCTTTCCCGCTATGATTGCACAGTGATCCTGTCAATCAAACTTTGAGCTCCTCTCATTGGCTAACGTGTAAGAAAAGGCGGGCACTTGTACTTCCCCCTCCGCCTTGTGTGTTTCGATATCTGCGATCAGAACGGGAGTTAGAGTGCGGGAGTATCGCGAGATTTGAAGACATTTAGGTGAGAAAGTCGTAGCGGAGCTGATGGAGTGAGTGAGGACAGAAGGAGGAGAAAAAAGAGGAGAATAAAGTGTGGACAGTTTAACGGATAACGCATTTAAATGGCCGCGATGTCTTCTTGTCTTCTTCTCTGCCTGCTCGCTCTCGCCTTCACCCGGAGCTCCGTGTCCGCCGAGCGGCGGAAGATTAATCCAGGTAAGGCCGCCCCGGAGGCTTCCCTGCCCGGCCAGGCGGACCACCATGTCCCGCTGGAGCTGCCAACCACTGGTTCCCCTAGCTTACACTTGCTATACAATTCACATTGACGTTTCATTAACGACTTTAACCAGAACTAATGTAATAGAAACGCGTTTAAACGCCGATTTTATGAAGTGTTAACCGCTTTAAAAGACGACAACTTCCCAACTTTACGTCGCCCGGAGGCTCGTTCGCAGGAATTCGAGTCGCTGCGGATCTTCACGTATAGCAAACATACGTCACTACTGAACGGTTCATCGATAAAATCGAGTGACACATCAACATTTTTGGCATTTAACTTGTCATTTTTTGGGATAAATTAATGAAACTGTTGAGCGACAGACTTGTAATTAACATATATTAAATAAAAAAATGGTAAGAAAGTGTTTATAGACATACAAATATAGCACTTTTGGCTAAAAACGTGTATTTGTTGGTGGTAAGATGTTTGTTTGGTTAAAAATATGCAAAAGACTGCTATTTTCATTTCTTGACTGTTAATAAATGAATTGATGTATTCATTGATTGAATAAAGTAATCAGTGGAGGTAAAGTTGAGTCCTGAGATATGATATTTTATGTTATGTTATAATTTTGCGTTATTTTTCCTGATCTTAAATTCTTCATTTCCTCACTCAGCCCTGAAGGAACTTTCTAGACTGAGGCTGCTGAAAGTGAGGCTCGGGGGCAAAGTGTGGCACACCCCGGGTTTAATTTGGTTCCTCCATGTTTATATTTGAACTACAATTAAAATGTTATTGTTCTCTGCTTTTGTGCGATAGATAAGCTTCACAACGCTGAAAATTAGCCATAAATTCTCTTGTTATTCTTCAACTTCTGTTTGCTTATAACTGATTTATCTGCCCTTTAAAAAACTGCCATTACCGTTGGTTAATGGTTAATAAAATAATGTTATATTACATTCTTATTTGTTGCTTTGTTATAAAACAAATCCACGCTTTCATTTTTTTTCATTTTACGACAGATTTGTACTCTTATGAAAAAACACATTTTTGATGTTATTGTTTAATAGTTTTATGACAAAAAATATGTAACATTGTTACTAAACTGTCTAATTAAGGAACCTGGGATCTTAATATTTGCTTGCATCTTCATCATAAAACATTAAAATAGGTGTGTGTTTCAGTCTCAGATGTTGTGTATTAAAACACAGGTGTCGAGTATCCGTGCCGACATTAAATACAGTGTCTTTTGTCAGTTAATCTGTACGCTCAGTGACCTGACCTCATGTTACCTTTAGAGAGGAGAACATTCCCATGTTTTTTTTAAGGAGCAGGAACCAAACACAGAGCTCGACTGCATATTATTGATTAAAAGCCGTAGAGAGCAGACAGAGTTAAAATCTGTGTTAAAAGGCTTTGTCATCACAGCTGTAACTGTTTTACACTGTGACTCTCACGCTGCTCCCACACTGTTTTTGATTTTTATAATTAACTTCTTTTTTTAAAAATAACCTGGAAGTCCTTTTAGAAATTAAATTCATACAATATGTCAAAATCTTAACCCCAAAACTCAGACTTTGCGTTGTCTGATTTATTCAGCCAGTCAAATCTGATTGAAACCACATTTGGACGTGGTTTAAACCAGACTTCTACAACTGCATCTCAGACAGTTTATGTCCTCTGATGTGTGGTTGTGTTGAGACACTGACACGACAATAACTTTGACATCCGTGCCTGCTTTGGTCTTACGATATCTTAAGAACATGTTCACATCTTTATCTCACTGTTAGACACAAGTTAAAGTGAAGTTTCAGAAGCACTCACTCTCCCACACCAAAGTCCATAGAGTAAATCAGTGTTTTTTAGCTCGCAGGGACACAGGGGCTGCTGGTCTACTGCTGCCTCGTGTGGTCACTTTGTGTCAGTAAATCTAACCAAATGATTTCAAATGCCGAATTGTCAAAATAAGACATTTGAACTTAGTGATGGAGGCAGCAGTGGATCAACAACTCCTGTGTGCTGTGACGTTAAAATCACTGATTTTCTCTATGGGCTTTGGTGTGGAGAGTGAGTGGTTTAGAAAAACTCCAGTTTCCTCGCAGGGACACAGGCACGGATGAATCGTTTCCTTTTGCTGTGGAGCCGAGTGGGAACAGCTGTGTGTGTGTATGTGTTGTGTTTGAACAGCTGTGCACAGGTTGTCCAACACTTAAGCTGCAGATTAGCGGGCAAATAGTTTTCAGAACATTGGCTAAACAGTGGATCATCACATATGACTGCCAACAGACACAAGAACATTTTTTTTTTATTTTAGCCTCTTGCCAACATACTTGGCTCATAAAATCTATGTCAGTGTCCCTGTCTGATATTTTCAGAACGTGTTTGTATCTTTATCTCACTGTTAGACAGACTTTTCCAACAGGAAACTGAAGTTTGTAAACCACTCACTCTCCCACACCAAACCCCATAGAGAAAATCAGCGATTTTAACACCACAGCACACAGGAGTTGTTGATCCACTGCTGCCTCCATCACTAAGTTCAAAAGTCTTATTTTGTCAAGTCGGCATTTGAAAACCTTTGGTCAGATTCACCTCAGTGACACAAAGTGACCACACGAGGCAGCAGAAGACCAGCAGCTCCTGTGTCCCTGTGAGCTAAAAACACTTATAAGAGTGAGTGCTTTACAAACTTCAGTTTCCTGTTGGAAAAGTCGTTCCAACAGTGAAATAAGGGACTAATTCCTCAGATGTTTTGGAGACTCAGGTTTGAGACTCACATCAGCAGGAGAGACGAAGGACAAGAGGGTTTTTGTCACCAAAAGCTCCCCCTCCTCCTCCTTCTCACCTCTTTAACCTTTCCAGGCATTTTTCAGGGGAGTTTCACTCTCTCCAAATTCCTCGAAAGCCTGGAGGCTGGGGGAGGGAGGAGGAGGAGCTCTGCAGGGTTTTACCTGTTGCTCACTTAGAGTTCGACCTGCTGACCTTAAATTAACCGAGTCTCTGGTGCTGTTAGAGGAAGCAGGAGCTTCCAATTATTCTTTTTTTTTTTTATATATATTTTTTATTTTTGTTTTGTGAGAGCATTACAATACAGCAATTACTTTCATTTCAGATAACAAACAATGGTATTTCTGCGACTCACAATTGAAATTTCAGTATACAAAACAGGAAACAAAATACAAAAAGTCAAATAAAAGTATACTTGAGAACTCAAACAAATTGGGAAAGATAGCAAAAGCTTCCAATTATTCAACCAAGACGGACTGGAAAATGAATAGTCAGAAAATAATTGATTGTCATTCATTGTTGACTGTCTCGATAGAAAACCTGCTGGTCATCACCGCGGCAACAGAGGAGACGGATGGATTCAAACGCTTCATGGGGACAATCAGAGAGTTCAACTACACTTTGAAGGTGAGACACACACACACACACACACTGAATCTGCTGCCTCCATCACTATGTTTAAATGTCTTATTTAGAGAATTTGGGGGTTGAAATCCTTCATTCAGATTATCCTCAGTGACACAAAGTGACCACACGAGGCAGCAGTAGACCAGCAGCTCCTGTGTCCCTGTGAGCTTAAATCACTGATTTTCTCTCTGGGGTTTGGTGTGGGAGAGTGAGTGGTTTACAAACGTCAGTTTCCTGTTTAAAAAGTTTGACTAACGGTGAGATAAAGACGCAAACGTGTTCTGAAGATGTCGTAGACTTCATCTGACGTAGATTTTTATCAAATTAATCGTTTGTGTGTGTGTGGAGGTGCTTGGCCTGGGGGAGGAGTGGAAGGGCGGCGACGTAGCTCGGACGGTGGGCGGAGGTCAGAAGGTCAGATGGTTGAAGAAGGAGCTGCTCAAACACTCTGAGAAGAAAGACATGGTCATCATGTTTGTGGACAGGTAACAACCACCCCTGTGTGTGTGTGTGTGTGTGTGTGTGTGTGTGTGTATCATTTTTACCCAGCTGTCCTTTTGTCCCACTGCTCTTCCTTCCGTCCTCTGTCTCACTCACTCGCTCGTCCTACTTTTACACACTGAGCTTTGGTAACAGAAGTAGAACTCTCTTGTTTGATGGTTCTTATCCATTTCAACTGTGTTTTTTCTGTTTCTGTTCTTTTTTGTGCTCCATATAAAAAAGAAATCATTAAAACTGAAGACATTGAAAAAAAGCATCGTTATTGCGAGGTTTGGGAAACACTGATCAACATTATATGAACCATATATGATTATATCAGTAATAATTGACTGTGAAACATAATGGTAGATTGCAGTCGTGCAGGTATTTCAGTCTCTGTCTCCTTCTGCAGTTATGACGTCATCTTTGCGTCGGGTCCAGAGGAGCTGCTCTCCAAGTTTTCCCGCCTCGGTCACCGAGTCGTTTTCTCAGCTGAGGGATTCTGCTGGCCCGACCAGAGGCTGGCGCCCAAGTATCCAGTGGTGCACACTGGGAAACGTTACCTCAACTCAGGAGGTCAGAAACCAAAGCCCGATTTGATTCACTCACCGTTTACCGGGAGGCGAAATAAAGAGAGAAACGTGGGTGTGTCTGTGTTTGTGTTCAGGATTCATCGGCTTCGCTCCAGAACTCAGTGAGATGGTGCAGCTGTGGAAATACAAGGACAACGACGACGACCAGCTCTTCTACACCAAGATTTACCTGGACAAGAAGCAGCGGGTGAACGAGCAGCACCAACGCGACACATGCAGCTCTGTTGCTTTACTGTAACTTGCAACAGAAAACTGACATTAAAGTGTCAGCAAAACCACAAATGACAAAACTACCAGAATGTTGAACACGGTTTTTTTACGATTTGTCTCTTCAGACCAAGTTCAACATGACGTTGGATCATCGCTCCAGAATTTTCCAGAATCTGAACGGAGCTGTTGGTGAGACACACACACTTACCTTCTCTATATTTTAAGCATGAAAATACAACCTCTTACACTTTTTCCCTCGTGTCTCTGTCAGATGAAGTCGTCCTGAAGTTCGAGAGGGCAAAGGTCAGAGTGAGGAACGTTGCCTTCGACACACTTCCTGTCGTTATCCATGGCAACGGACCGACTAAGGTAAACGACAAACATCTGCTCCGACGGTTGTGTCGCGAATCGCAGTTTTTATTTCTGTAAAGTGAAATGGGCGGAGCCTTTTGTCTGTAGTACACAGATGAGGTCATCTATCAAAAAAAAATACTGCTTTACCAAAACAATGCTACAAAAACATGCTAACGTTATAAGAAACGTGTCATTCAGTGCTTTGGGGGGACGGAGCTTGGACCAGAGGGATCATGGGAGTACTGCTGTTTTTGGTCAAAGTGTAGCTGCTAGCACTAGTTGATTGTGGGACGTCCTGACCAGTACAACCGCAGGTTTACGATATCATTTGCGATAAAATATTTTTCCTTTAAACCCTCAAAAACGGATTGAATTTATTTTGCCTAGCATTTTGGTCCGAAACACAGGATCATTTTTCTTTTTCTTTAAAACTAACATTCAGGATGTGTAAATGGAAGTGGGCGGAGCCTGTTTTCTGCACTTTACTGTTATTTAATTGGTAATCTTTAGCTTTCATAAAATATGCAAAAATTATTCGGGCAATTTTTTTTTTCCTAAAATCGTTTACATGAACTAATGTTAAAAAAAATTACTTTTGTTTCCAAAAGTTTTGTAATGTTTTACAATGTAAAATTTTGTGTTTTGGGGGTGGAGCTTTGTCTCAGGTGCAGGAGTTAGACCTAGTTTTTCATTCATTTTTATCAGCTAACTGACATCTAAAATTGTGTGTGTGTGTATATGTGTGTATATATATATATATATATATATATATATTTGTGTATATATGTGTATATGTATGTATATATATATATATATATATGTGTATATGTATGTATATATATATATATATATATATATATATATATATATATATATATATATATATATATATATATATATATATATATATATATGTATATGTATACATATATATATATATGTATTTATACATACAGTATATATGTATATGTTTATAAGATAGATAGATAGATGGGTCGTAAACGTCCTCTCTGTGTCTTCACAGCTGCAGCTCAACTACCTGGGGAACTACGTCCCGACCGCCTGGACCTACGAGAACGGCTGCGGTAACTGCGAGGACGACCTGCTCTTCTTCAACGACGTACCTGTAAATAAACGCGTCTGACGTATGAAAATATAACGGCAGTTTTTCATTTTTCAAGTCGTCTCACCGCGCGTGTGTGTGTGTGAACCGTGTGTCTCCAGGACGAGGAGATGCCTCTGGTCTACGTGGCGGTCTTCATCGAACACGCCACTCCCTTCATGGAGGAGTTCCTGGAGCGACTGGTGACACTCAACTACCCGAGCGCGAAGCTCCGCCTCTTCATCCACAACAACGTATGACGCGGACGCTGTCTTCTCGTCACAGCGTACGGTTTTATCGTCTCTGCTCTGACGTGTGCTCGTCTGTCCTCTGATCCAGGTCGTGTTCCATGAACGTCACATCCAGAGGTTCTGGCAGAGACACAAGTCCTTGTTCCCCGACGCTCGGATAGTTGGACCAGAGGAGAACCTGCAGGAGGACAAGGCCAGAACCATGGCTGTGTGAGTGCACAACCATTCACCGCAATTAAGTTTGCAAATCTCAGGAAAAAGCACAGAAACTAGAAAATATTCACATTTAAGAAGCAGAAAAATCACTGAAACTAGAAAATAAACATGAACAAGTGTTAAAGGTTTGAGAAGAACGTTTGAATGTCACATAAACATGTTTAAACGTGTGTGTGTGTTTTTTGTCGTCAGTGCGGCGTGTAAGAAAGATCCAGCGTGTGATTATTACTTCAGCATCGACTCTGACGTGGCCATAACAAACCCCGACATGCTGAGGATTCTGATCGAGGAGAACAAGTACGTCCCCTCCTCCAGCTCTGTCACTGTGTTCTTGTTTTATTCATTTATTTTAATTCATTTATTTTCCTCGCTCAGGTCCGTCATCGCTCCCATGTTGTCCAAACACGGGAAGCTGTGGAGTAACTTCTGGGGAGCGTTGAATCCTGAAGGATACTATTCCAGATCTGAGGACTACATTGAGATCGTCCAGGGGAAGAGGATGTGAGTGTTTATATACACACACACACACACACAGGTTTGAGCCTCTTTAAGACGACAAGGTCTTTAAAAACACGTTTACATCTTTATCTCACTGTTTGACAGACTTTTCCTACAGGAGACTGAATTTTGTAAACCACTCACTCTCCCACACAAAACCTCATAGAGAAAATCAGTGATTTTAACATCACAGCACACAGGAGTTGTTGATCCATCGATGTGTATGTGTGTGTGTGTCCAGTGGCATGTGGAATGTCCCTTACATCACTCAGGTGTACCTGATCAAAGGCAGCGTGCTTCGCTCCAAACTGGCCCTGGTGAGCCTGTACGTGAGTGAGGGCATGGACCCCGACATGGTTTTCTGCAAGAGCATCAGAGATCAGGTGACTGTTGGTCCGTTCACCTCACACACACACACACACACACACACGTCATGTAACACTGTTTCTGTGTTGTGCGTAGGGCATTTTCATGTTCGTGTCAAACCGCGACGAGTTTGGTCGTCTGGTGACGTCGACCAACTTCAACACATCCCGGCTGCACCCGGACATGTGGCAGATCTTTGACAACCCTATGGTCAGAGACACACACACACACACACATGTGGACATACCACCATGAACATGTGATAAACTGTGTGTGTTTGTGTTTGCAGGACTGGAAGGAGAAGTACATGCATGAGAACTATTCAAAGATCTTTGAGGATGAGAAGAGCTTCGTGGAACAGGTAACGCAAAAGATCAACGTGGCAAAACGTCAGGTTTTAGCCACAACAAAACTCAACTCTGCTAATAAAATCTACATCAGATTTCTTAAGAATATGTTTGACACATTATTTTGACATTGACAGTTTAAAGGTTATTCACCACTTATTCTCCCACACCAAAGTCCATAGAGAAAATGGGTGATTTTAGCTCACAGGGACACAGGAGCTGCTGGTCTGCTACTGCCCCGTGTGGTCACTTTGTGTCACTGAGGTAAATTGAACGACGGATTCCAAAAGCCGAAGTAACAAAATAAGACATTTGAACTCAGTGATGGAGGCAGCAGTGGATCAACAACTCCTGTATGCCGTGATGTCAAAATCACTGATTTTCTCTATGGGGTTTGGTGTGGGAGAGTGAGTGGTTTACAAACTTCAGTTTCCTGTTGGAAAAGTTTGTTTAACAGTCAAATAAAGACATGAACGTGTGTGTGTCTCAGCCCTGTCCAGATGTTTACTGGTTTCCAGCGTTCTCAGAGAAGATGTGTGATCACCTGGTGGAGACCATGGAGGATCATGGGGAATGGTCCGGAGGTTCACACAAGGTAACGCCAGCAACTATAAGAAGAGAAAAAACAACAACATGTCGACTTCAGCTTTGAAACGTTTGTCCTTTTCCCGGTTTGTGTTCAGGACGAACGTCTGGCCGGTGGTTACGAAAACGTCCCGACTGTGGACATCCACATGAACCAGATCGGGTTTGAGAAGGAGTGGCTTAAGTTCCTCAAAGAATACATCGCTCCCGTCACAGAAAAACTCTACCCTGGATATTATCCTAAGGTACAGTCCAGAGACGTTTGTGTCCATGTTCAAAACAAACTTGGTGATTCTTTTCCATGACATTAGTTACATTATTTCATCTCTGAGTTACCCAAAAAAAATTTGGGGTAACTTGTTTTCTGGAAATCAGATTTGTTCCGCGTATGTGGAAAAAGTGTTGCTCTTTCCCGTAAGATAACATAAAAAATGTTATTTCCTAAGAATAATTACTAAAAGCAACCAAACATTTCATTTAATTAAAAAGACTAGCTACTGAAGTAATAATAAATTCTTAAAACGAAATTTTACATGTAATTTTTTATTTTCTAAGAATCACTAAGCAAATTTTATGTGTATTTTTTCTGTTTTCTTAGACTAACTGCTTGAACAAAATTTTCCAAGAATAATTTAACAAAATTTATATTTTAAAATTTTTATTTTCTAAGACTAACTAAACAAATTTTATTTACATTTTGTTATTCTGTAAGAAAAATGTTACAAAATTGTATGTATTTTTCAAAGAATAACAACTTAAGCAAAATTTGTTGTGTGTGTCTGTGTGCACAGGCTCAGGCCATCATGAACTTCGTGGTGCGTTATCGTCCGGACGAGCAGCCATTTCTTCGGCCACATCACGACTCGTCCACCTTCACCATCAACATCGCACTCAACAACAAGAACATTGATTACGAGGTACGAAGAAACACACACACACACACAAGACAAAAATACACACACATCTGTTTAACGTAACCTGTGTGTGTGTGTCAGGGTGGAGGCTGCAGGTTCCTTCGTTACGAATGTACGGTGGAGTCTCCGAGAAAAGGCTGGTCCTTCATGCACCCGGGACGACTGACGCATTATCACGAGGGTCTTCCCACCACTAGAGGCACCAGATACATCATGGTTTCGTTTGTTGACCCCTGATCTCTGTATGTGTGTGTGTGTGACCCAGAATGCATCACGTCAGCCCTTTTTATTTTTTTAGTTTCGTTTATTTTATGTTTTTTTTTTTTACTTGAACGAGTGTGGTGTGATGACGACATATCGGAGATAAGGTGCGATGAAACCGACTGCAAAGCGATATTTGACGTTACACGTTTTGTTTTACGTGGTAACTGGAGCGAACTTGCGCGAGTAGCACAACCTGCGACAGGACAAGCAGTTTTTATTTTGTCGTTGCGGGAATTTGCGTAGAATGTGGCGATATTGTGTCACGCTAGTTCGAATACGCACATTTTGTGATTGCGAAATTTGTAAAATTTTGTGTTGCGTTGCGAACTCACCACCACAGTCACTTTATTTTCCTCCGTAGCTTCAGACAACAACGTTAACAAAACAACAAAAAATTAGATCAGTTTGAATCATCGTAAGCAAGGTTTTATTTTCAAAGTAAGAGTCTCTCGTTAAACACCGCGCTGCCTTATTTCAACCTGAATCTATGCAAATGAAAACACTCCATGTGACTGTGAGTCTTCTGCTGTTACACTCCGCCGTCCTGTAGGGGGCGCCTCCCTCTTTGGTACCACTCTGACCATAATCGACAGCAGCAGCGCCCTCCACAGGAACAAAAGTTATTTCTCTCCAGAGATTTGACCGGCTCCGGTTAAAAAAAAAAAACGCTGTTTGTGGCCGATATTTTAGCCAGGATTACGCGTAAAAACAAATGGAGAAATCAGAAATAAACGAAAAATAAATACAAGTTGAAAAAGACAGTTAAGTATAAAATCATTTTAAAGAAATTTGAGAGTAAACAATAAAATATTTTTATGATGTTGCAGAATTTTTGTTAGGTAAAAAAATCCACTTTACGATGTGTTTTAAAAAAAAGTTACGTTGAAAACTCTAAAGGCATTTTTTGTGTTTCGTTTTCTTTTGTGTTTAGATTTTTTTAAATTTCCTGTTTCCGTCGTCGCGGTGTGAAACCCTTTTTTAAAAAAGTTTTTATTTCTTATTTAAAACCAGGTTACACTGCCTGTAGGTGTCGCTGTGTCTCTGTTTCTGCCTCTCGACATGGAATCAGTATATTTTTCTGTGGCTTTGTACAAACTGCATTAAATTATTTGTTAACGATTGTTCGTTCGATTGAGATTTTAATAAATAATTTTAGTGTCACAGCGACATGTGTGTGTTTCGTCTGTCAGAGATTTTTTTTTACAGGATATAAAAACTGAGCTTTAATCATGTGACTGTATAAAAAATTTACTTCATTTTTTTGTCTGTAAAAGCTAATTTTCCTCAGGTTGAGAAATAAGTTTTCTTTTTCTGTATAAAATTATGTCAATTTTTCTCTAATATGAAATATTTTTCCTGCCTTGTGAAAGTCACTAATAAAAAGTTTTTATATGAAAACTTTAATTTGAAAGATATGTTTATTTTTATGTTCATTTTTTTAGCAATTATTATTAAATCTATTTGGAGAGAAGACCTACTTCCTTCCCTCCCGCTTGCCGTAGTTAAAGAATCACTTGGAATAATGGCATTTTCTGCCTTTTAAATATAAAGTGAGAAAATATGGCTGAAAAAAAGAAAATATTCAAAATCAATGAAAAATGTAATTTTAACACTTCCACATAGTATTTTAGTCAGAATTTTTCGTCTCGTTTGTCCTAAAATGTCATTATTCTGAGTAGTTCTTTAGCTACGGCAAGCGGGAAAGAAGTCTTCTCTCTAACGCTCCCGAGAGGTCAAAATCAGAGGTCAAGTGATTTTTATCAAATAGATTTTACCATTTGCGTATTGTCTGTTAAAAATAGATTCTGACGTTAATGCACATGGCTTTGTGGCAGTGTTGAATACAAACGCGTTTCGCCTGGCGGGTGACGGTTTACAGATTGTCCCTCTGCGGCTGCCGTAGACCGGAAACACAACAACAAACATGGTGCTGGAGAAGAAGACCTCCGGTGGGTTTTGTTCCATTTCACGAAAAAACAACACATTTAAGAGCTG
The DNA here is from genome assembly GCF_019176455.1 of Solea senegalensis. Lineage (NCBI taxonomy): Eukaryota > Metazoa > Chordata > Actinopteri > Pleuronectiformes > Soleidae > Solea > Solea senegalensis. The sequence continues at coordinate 32,513,998 of NC_058023.1, forward strand.
AATTTAACGTGTTTTAAGTTACGTGTTGTTGTAGTTTTTATGACGAATGAATTTTCTCTGTTTTCGTTCATTATCGGCGTCTCCGCGACGGAGCGAACGAAACGGCTTCGGTTTTGTGTCATAAACGTTAACTTTCAGCGTCACCGTCTCTTATTTTTTAATAATGTTACATTTAAGGAGTGAATTTGGCGTAAATGTTTTCCGTGTTAAAAACAGAAATGAGCTGCGGACTGTTTTCAGCCTCTCGTCTGGAAAAATCTGTTCATATTTGTGATATTAATGATATTTTATGGATCAAAGTGAATCCAAATTCACGTTGAGTCGTAAATAAATCTGTTAGCGTTTCATAAACAGTGAATGAGGGTTCACTTAATAAACTAATGGCGAAGAAATGTATAAAATGAACGTATTTACAAGGAAGTTCAGTTTGCATTTAAAGCTGCTCACTTCTTTCCCTCCTCCCTATGTTCTCTCTCCCTGTTGTCTCTCCCTCTCTCTCCGTGTCCTCTGTTGTCTCTCTCAGCTCGGGTGGAGGCGGGCCAGCGTCGGGTTTTGGACGAAGCGACCAGACAGAGGAGACTATCTCGTCAACTGGAAGCTCTGGAGAAAGACAACTTCCAGGTTTGTGTCTTCACTTTAGTCACAACATGATCACAAATCTCAGACTTTAATGTGAAAGTGGTGAATTTTCATTAAAAAAACGCTGCTCTGACTCGACGTGCAGTTACATTCTGACCACCAGGGGGGGCTGCGTCTGTCAGTGACCTGATTCATAATCACTTGTTCCCACTTTAAAATATTCACAATCTTAGAAACATTTAAAAACAATGTTGGTAAAGATAAAACTCTATAAGAAACTTCAGGATAAAAGCAGTTTAAAAACAACTTTTTTAAAAGGTTTAATGTGTGCTCTGCTGCCCCCTGCAGGTTAAAATAAGAACGTTCACTCACTTTCCTGTTGTTGCGTTATATTCACATGATACTTATACACTTTTCACTCATGTCACAAGACGTGTGGACGTATTATTTTTAAAAAATGTGTTGTTGCGTTTCCAGGACGACCCTCTGTCCTCCCTCCCTCCCCCAGGTCCTACCGCCCGTCTCCCCGCCTTCAGCGAGACAGAAGAACCAGGTGAGAGTCATTTTCATAACATTTTTTTTTTCTTTCGTCCCGTGCGCTGATTTTTTTTCTTTGTTTTCGTTGTCCAGAGAAGAAGAGGAGGAAGACGAGGGGTGACCATTTCAAACAGCGTTTCAGGAAGAACTTCACCACCCTGCTGGAGGAGGAGGTACCTTAGCTCCACACGTTCATGTTTTCCTCGCTCTCTCATTGGCTGTCCGCTGACTCCTCCTCCCCTCTCCTGTGATTGGCAGAACCTGTCGGAGAGGCCGGAGCCAAACTACCTGTCGGCGGCGGCTCCGCCCTCGTCGCTGCCGCCTCGCCACTTCTGCTGCGTCTGCGGTTTCCCCTCACACTACACGTGTACCACCTGCGGGGGGCGCTACTGCAGCACCAAGTGCCTGTGCACGCACAGAGAGACCAGGTTTGTCTTTGTAGCCGTCACACGGCCGTCTTAAAGCTTGTTGTCTCTAATCAGTGCTCACAGGGACACAGGAACTGCTGGGCTGCTGCTGCCCCGTGTGGTCACCTTGTGTCACTGACTTAAGTCTAATTGAGATTTCAAATGTTGAATTCATTGAAATGAGACATTTGATGGAGGCAGCAGTGGATCAACAACTCCTGTGTGCTGTGATGTTAAAATCACTGATTTTCTCTATGGGGTTTGGTGTGGGAGAGTGAGCTGAAAGTCTAAGGCGTGGACATGTCGTCTCGTTTCTCTGCAGGTGTCTGAAGTGGACGCTGTAACTGTCGCCGTGGTGACGAAGCTTCGTCTCTTCTTTTCCTCTTAAACTATTAAACAGGTCAAACATCGTCTCAGTGAAAGGTTTATGTTCATATGACTTTAAGAGCAAATTATATAAGTGTCAACATTTGTATCTTTGGACCCGACTGATCAGTCCTTTTTGTTCATGTTGTTTTGTAAATAATTTCATAATTAATAAAACAAAAGTTCATACAAAAAAATGTCTCATTTCGCTGTCTTTAAGTGAAGAAACTTTAAAGTATGACTTTTTTGTCCATTTTTGGACGACATAGTAAAGTATGACTTTTTTGACAATTTTTGGACGACATACTTAAGACACACACACGTGTAGCCCCATCACCTCTCTCCTCCGCCTTCACTGTCAGAGCGAAATATCCTTGAGAGAAAACTGTGAATCAAAGAGCTTTTTCATCCTTTTTTCTCACAGAGAAAGAGAGACGGAGAGATGCAAGAGGACAAAAGAGAGGGAGGGCGGGAGGGAGAGAGGGAGAGAGAAAACTGAGGATGAAGGAGAGAAACTCCAGAGGACACGTCCTACATCAGCGTTCACTCCCTGCCTTCATCTTTCCCATGTTTCCATCATCATCAGTGTGGAGGGGAGTGTGTGTGTGTGGTGTGTGTGGCACAGTGGTCTCGCCCTTCACTGCAGGTATCAGGGTGGAGGTGGGGGTGAGACAGCGGCATTTAGACATCTGACAGCTGCTAATGAAAGAGTTCAATTTAGTGGAAAATCTCAAACAACCTTCTGACGCTGTGTGTAAGGTGTGTGTGTGTGTGTTGTGTGTGTGTGTGTGTGTGTGTGTGTGTTGTGTGTGTGTGTGTGTGTGTGTGTGTGGGTGGAGTGGATCAGTGAAGGGAAATTAAAAAGTAACGCAATAAAGTCATGGCATATGCTTGTGTGTGTGTGTGTGTGTGTGTGTGTGTGTGTGTGTGTGTGTGTGTGTGTGTGTATCAAAGAGTCACGCAGGGGCGTGGATCAGTCCGTGCAGCAGGAGGCGGGCCTTATGGCTTTAAATCGCTCCGGGGAACAGAGCATGTTTTTCCACGATAGATGGGTCATGGTGGGGGTCTGTGTGTGTCTGTGTGTGTGTGTTTGTGTCTGTCTCTCCAGGCTACACACACACACACACACACACACACACACACTTAGTCTCCACCCCCTCCAGAGCTTCATTAGCAGGTCATTAGAAACAACTTCAGTCAAAGCTGTTGTTCTTTTCTTTCCTGTCGTCAGTGTGTGTGTGTGTGTGTGTGTGTGTGCGTGTGTGCGTGCGTGCGTGCGTGCGCGTGTGTGTGTGTGTGTGTGCGTGCGTGTGTCATCATTTCAGGAAAATCCTGTTATTTTTGTGTTCTTCCACCTGCTGATGTCTGTGCTGTTTTGTTGCCGTGACGCCGGAGCAGAGCGAGTGAAGGGAAGAGAAAAGTCTCAAATGACTCATTTAATAACAATAATGTATCATTTTTATATCTGACGTTAGAATTACAACCAATTCTTTGAGATTTTGCCGAGTCATGACAATTCCCCGCTGTGTCATGATATGAAACAACCTCACTCACTCTCCCACACCAAACCTCATAGAGAAAATCAGGGATTTGGGCTGCGGGGACACAGGAGCTGCTGGTCCTCTGCTGCCTCGTGTGGTCACTTTGTGTCACTGTAGTATGTCTAAATTAAATATTTTAAAAGCCGAATTTTACAAAATCAGACGTTTGAACTTAGTGATGGAGGCAGCAGTGGCTCAACGACTCCTGTGAACTCCTGTGTGCTGTGATGTTAAAATCACTGGTTTTCTCTATGGGGTTTGGTGTGGGAGAGTGAGCGGTTCACAAACTTCAGTTTCCCGTTGGAAAACGTCGCCTCACAGTGAGATAAAGACGTGATCATGTGACGTAGACATCGCAGACTTAAACTGAGCCTTTTGTTGAAGTTGTGCAGTCTAATCAGACCGTTTGTAGACGTGTTTTTCCTCTTTCTTTTCCTGTGACCTCATGATTTTCTCCACTTACGATGAAACTGACGTGGATTTTATGACTGAAATCTGTTTTCCCTTGCGTTTGCACGAGCAGCCATGTTTTAGTCTGTGACTGATTTGATTTATATCGCGATATTGAACGATACATACACAGAACATTCTCGCGTCGCCTACTTCAAACGTCCCTTTAATTCTCCACGACACACGGCAGCAGATCAGCGGCCCCTGCACCAACATGGCTGCCAACCCCGCAGATGCACTTTGGCTGCGCTCCATGTTTCCACTCTGATGGTCTCTCTCCCTGTTAGCGCCGTAGCTTTGGCCGGAGAGAGAGCGACGGAGGAGACGAGAGCCAACACAAACATTGTTCCACGGGCTTTTTACAAGCCGACAGAGTGGGGAAGTTAATAAGCAGGTATTGGTTTTTAACTGCGGCCTCGTTTATTGCTTTGCCCTCGAGCGTGCTGGAGTGCTCCACTCCACCTTTCTCCCGTCCGTCTGCCCATCATCACCTCCGCTCACCTCCCCGCTCCATTCATCCGTCCGTACGTCTGCTCCGCTTTTGTCTCGTTGGGCACATTAGTCCCGCCTCCTCGCTCATCATCCTCACTTTGTTTCCCGCCCTTGTGTTTTTTTTTCTGTCGCGGCACCGACCACTTAAACCCACTGTGGTCGCGTCGCTATTGATTCTGTGTTTTCTTGACTGTATTTATCTGCCTCTGGGTTACATTTGCAAACCACGTCCGTCCGTCAATAGCGGACTTTATTAGAGAGATGGATGTGAGCCAGTCAGCGCTCTGATGAATATGAAGCAGACAGCCCGAGTGGTGTAAACACACAAATCCCCGGGAGGAGTTAAGTATACAAGAAATATAAAAAAACACAAAACCAAATACAAAAACACGGCCGGTGCGACCGGGGGCCGGTGCGACCGGGGCCCCCCGCCGACTTGCAGTTTTCACTGAAATGCAGGTCTTTTTCTTTGCAGCCACATCAGTTCGAAAACTACAGTAAGTCATTGTCGTTCTCAGTTTACAAGAGCCGGTTAGCATAACTGTTGCCCTATGGGTGAGTCTAAAAGGTGGAGGAATAAATAAATAAATAAACGGAATAAAAAGAGCTGCTGGGCGTCCTCCTGTTGTCTGCAGCAGACACCGCGCCGACCAAGTTAAAGTTCTTCTGTCCTCAATCGAAACATAAGTCTGATCCAGGACTGAACCAGCCTGTAAATGTAAATAAGGTTCTTCTCAATAGTCTACTTTACTTTGTTATTTATCTATACATTCACCCATTCACACACTGCAACAGGGGCTTTGGGGTCTTTGCTCAATGACACACGTAGACAAGCTGACGCCAGGAACTGAACCCACAACCTTCCAGTTGAATGACAACTGGCCGTACCACTGAGCACTCACCCCTCATATTTTTCTTTTTTTAAAAAAGTGACTTCAGCTTCTACCAAAGTCATTTTCTGGTTTACTGAACAATAGCAAGATAAAAGATCAAAGACCAAATCTGGAACCAAACCTTGTTCCTCGCTGCTGCTGCTGCTAGGACTGGCACTGGACTTCAAAAAGCTCTAAACTCAACAAGAAGAAGAAGCCGAAAGGCTGCAGGAGGCGGCGGCGGCAACAGCGGCGGCAGCAGCAGCGGAGGAGCAGGGAAGACCTGGCAGAGCGTAGGGAGGGATCTGTGGTGTAGAAGAAGGCGATTTCATGTTCCTCTAATCCTCAGACTGTGGCGGCGCGTTTCCTCCCCGGGGCGTTTTCACACCTCCAACACGGGATAAGTGGCCGACTCTCGCTGCACGGGGAAAACACAGCGAACTCACCACACTCTTCACTCCACAAGCAATTAACACGGCGACTCTGTGCAAAACAACACGCTCCGGCTCCAAATCGGGAATCCGGGCACAATCCCACATACGGCTCACGCGGGATTTCACAGAATCCACCTCGCGCTGCCCAGGAGAACAATTCACTGATCCGACTGACAGAAGCAAAGCGAGAGCAGGCACTCAACTGATGAGGCTCCAGTTAGCTGCTGCTGCTGCTGCTGCTGCTGCCGCCGCCGCTGGAGCCAAGGAGCGAGGCGGGGACGCAGCCAACAGCCCGAGCTGCTCCCAGGGATCTGGGGACCTTTAAATATCCACACAGGGCCGGGAAAGAGTGAAGCTGTGAGGAAACGCCGACCCACTTCCTCTATCGCTCTCCGGGGGCCGCGGGAGCGAACAACAATAACGGAGAAGACATCGTTACCATCCTTTTGTAGTGAGCGGCTATAAACAGGTGCACAGACACGCAGGGCGTGCAGGTGTGATTCAGACGCTCATATAACACGTCCACTTCAGGGGCTTTAAGATTCAAGCAGCTGAAAACACGCTGGGTGAAGCCAAAGTTCAACGAAAGACTCTTTCCCATGACTTCATAGTCAATGTGGGCGGAGTCGTCATAGCTCCTCCTCCACGTGCAACCGGCGTGAAGTGGTTTTATACACGACACATGAACTAGTGACATACTAACAAACACCAGTTAGCATGACGCGTAGAGACGCTATAGTGAGGCTATTAGCAAGTCAGGCTAGCATCAGTGTGTTAGCTTTGTGTGTGGTGATGCTAACTAGGGCCACTCCCTCTGATTAGCCACTACCAAACACACATTTGTCCACAAAACAACATGTTAGCTAACCGAGAACTCTACAGTGAGGCTGTTAGCTAGTGCCCAGTGTGTTAGCTTGGTGATGCTAATAAAATTCCCATATAATTTGTGTACTTTTACTAACTAAATTGTGTACTTTTACTCCACTTGGTTTAATACTCGACACAAAAACACAAACTAGTGTTTCGTAAGAACTTGACCTGCTAACAAACACCAGTCAATCTTGTTTCCACAAAACAACGGGACCCGTAGCGACGCTACTGTGAGGCTTTTAGCAACTGACAATCACAAGTCAGGCTAGCATCAGATGCTAACTAGCCCCACTCCCTCTGTTAGCTGCAAGTTTGTCCTGTGTTCACAAAATAAAGGGATGCTAACTCAGCGTTAGCCACAGAGAAACAGAGTTTGGCCAATGTCTCGTGTGAGTGTCTGTGTGTTAGCTTGTAACATTTAGCTTGTCGCTCACGTTGGTCGTCAGGAGACAAAACAGAATATTTGTGAGAAAAATGTGAGTTTTAAGTGACAGGTGACGACGACAAGAGGCTTTTTATAGATGCTGAGCGAGAGCGCGCGGCTGCCGGCTGGAATAATGATGTCGAGGCGTCTGAGGATGAAAACCAAGCACGAGAAGGAGAGAGAGAGGGAGGGAGGGAGAGAGAGAGGGAGGGAGGGAGGGAGGGAGTGTTCCCCACAGTGAGAGAACACACACACACACACACACACACACACACACACACACACACGAGAAACAAAAATCTTTTAAAACAGAACAACAACAAGAAACTTCCAGACTTTTCCGTCTTCTCTCGGGAACTCTTTCACTTTCTCACACAAACCTGGGCTTCACCTGCTCACACTATTCAGCCACTACACACACACACACACACACACACACACACACACACACACACACACACACACACACTCAGGTGGGGGCGGGGCCGCCTCAGGGTGATATGCTGGAAATGTGTGATTAGAGGAGAATTGAGGACACACTCACCCCTGTTAAGGTCTTTATGTTGTGCAGTGCATTCTGGGCTTCAAGGGCGGCTTTCCTCGTATAAAACGTGACAAAACAGCATCCTGGGAGAGGGAGAGAGGGAGAGAGGGAGGAAGAGGGAGAGAAGGAGAGAGGGAGTGAGTACGAGAGGCAACAAAGAGCGTCCTCGTCTCTTCACACCGAGTGAATGTTAAAGACGACACATCTTGGCTGAAAAGAAACACTTTGTGGAATCGTTTCAATGCTCGTTCATTCATTCATTCACCAGAAATCACTGTGTGTTTATATGAGACAATATCAACGACAACAAACACTCTTCCAACAGGAAAGTGACGTTTGTAAAGCACTCGTATTTCATGGTGAGCTGTTGGTAAATCATGGACTCGGACTAGATTTACCCGTGGCTGTGTGTTTTTTTAAAGACGTGACAGGAAACTGACCTTTGGAAACTCACTCACTCTCCCACACCAAAGCCCATAGAGAAAATCACTGGTTTTCTCTATGGGCTTTGGTGTGGGAGAGTGAGTGAGTTTCTGTCTCACATTGACATAAAGACGTGATGATGTCAACATCTGTGCCTACAGAGGGCGCTGCTCCACAACCAAACATGAGAAGACTAATGTTAGTGAGTTAATCCCTGAAGAAGAAGAAGAGAGGGAGGGAGGGAGAGAGAGAGAGAGAGGGAGGGGAGAGAGAGAGAGAGAGGGAGGGGGAGAGAGAGAGAGAGAGAGAGAGAGAGACCTCTATGTGAAGCTGTTATTTAAAAACCTCAGTATAAACATGTGTGTGTGTGTGAATGAACAAATGCAAAGCAAATGAATCAAGGTCAGATTCACACGTTCACTCATCACTGAGCGTCACTGTTTATTCTACAGAAGCCTGAGTCCTGATTCAATCACTGTTTTACTGCGAATATCCCTTTTATTTCAACATCAACACAAAGTAACTCCACATTTAAGTGCTTTATTACAACTAATCATCCATTCTATCTTCTTTCTTATCGTTTTGTTAAGAACTGAGATATTGAATTCACAATTTCCAACAAAACGAGGCTTATTTCACTTTGTTAAAGGTCTTTTTTAACAATGTAAATGTTGTGAGATCCTCCGAGCAGGAGACGACGGGTTTTAATGAAGTGACACCAGGAGCTGCATTTAACGCTGGAGGACGTGTTTGTGACGACGCGGACGAGGACCTGCTGCTGGACGAGGACCAAACCTCATCCAGCAGCCGCCGCGGGAACTCGGCTCCATTTCACTCAACGACTCATCAACGACACGCGGGAAAAAAAGCTGCTCCAGATGCTCACGGCTGGATTTTAGTGACAGTCACTGCAGGACAGAGTGTCTTCACCGCTGATGTCCACGACACGGACAACAAACCCACAGCCGGAGCACAGTCACACTGGGTGTGTGTGTGTGTGTGTGTGTCTGTGTGTGAGTCTGTGTGTGAGTCTGTGTGTGAGTCTGTGTGTGAGTCTGTGTGTGAGTCTGTGTGTGAGACGTAAACACAGAGAGAAAATACAGAGAAAAACAACACAACACAGGAAACACACGAGTGGAACTGAACACAAGAACCAAACACAAGAACTCAAGAACCAAACTCAAGAACTCAAGAACCAAACTCAAGAACTCAAGAACCAAACACAAGAACTCAAGAACCAAACTCAAGAACTCAAGAACCAAACTCAAGAACTCAAGAACCAAACACAAGAACTCAAGAACCAAACACAAGAACCAAACTCAAAAACTCAATAACCAAACTCAAGAACTCAATAACCAAACACAAGAACTCAAGAACCAAACACAAGACGTCTTGGAGCCACGCGGCGTGTAGCGGTCCCAGGTGGTGAGCTGTCACGACGAAGATCAAAGAGCCGGGAAGTGGACCTCACACTCACTCTCCCCCCCACACACACACACGTCTGCGCAGCATCTGAAGTGAGGACATGATGCATTTTCTAGTCCCTTAACTTAACCTTAACCATCACCATTAAGTGCCTCACCCTTAAAAAACAGGTCTTAACCCCTGAAAAAAGCCCTTTAAAGAAGTGAGGACAAAATGTCCTCGTATTGAGTGTATGAAAACACGGTCCTCAGAAAGACACAAAAACAAGAACACACACAGAATAAATTGCGTCTCTTTTTGTACGTCGATAAACCTCTGTCACGATTACGATGTTATCGCGATATTTAAGTCCTGATATGATATTTAAGTGACAATTTAAGTGACCTTAACATAAATATGGAGTTCTTTCATCTCATTTCAAACGTTGGTGTTCTTCGTCAACAATGACCGATACAGGAAATGAATGGGTGAAACTGTATTGTGTTAAACCTGCTCATGATGACAAAAATAAACATTTTTAATTTAATAAACAGAGTTTTCTCCTTTAAATCTGCTCAGAGGTCTTGAATTCAATGATTCAGAGTTTCTCTTTTGTTTTGGTTTTTGTGTCAACAAAGACTGAACGAGGAGTGAATAACGGGAATGAGAGTGAATGAGAGTGAATAAAGGAGGTGTATGTGAGTGACAGAGGTGAAACCCTGCAGATAAACAAAGTCCAAATGTGTTTTTATTAAAGTGAGACTGGTCCAGAGAGGTTTTTATTCCACCTGCAGCTTCTTCTTCTTCCTCATCATCATCATCATCATCACTCTCTTGACTTCCTCCACACAGTTTTATTCTTCTTCTTCTTCTTCATCTTCTTTTCTTTCTGACCCTGAGGCTCCAGTCAAACTGCTGACCCACTGAAACTACACTCTACTGCAATTACTGCTCACACACACACACACACACACACACACACACACACACACACAGCTGTTCAGCTGCTAAAAAACGAACCTTAATGTGAGTCAAAGATTCTGAGTGACAGACGAGGACGAGGAGGAGAAAAGAAAACAACAAACAACAGAACTGAACAGTGAAATAAAGGAATGTTAAAATAAAGGAGAGGATGAGTCGAGCGGTTGTTTTGGCGCGGGTTCTAATCCTGTTAGCGCAGGAACTGAGTCCAGCTCGCGGCGCTTCACGGCGTCTTTACAGCTCACTGGTGGAGTTTGGTGGAAAAGAACCAATGTCACCCTCGAATAAATCCTCACAAACAACAACAACAACAACAACAATCAGAGCACTTTCCGGAGAAAAACCACTGACCCTGGCGAAGAAAAACATCAGCTCCACTGAGACGCAGTGAAGTAAAGAAGAAAAACTAAATTACAGTAAGAAAAGTGAAAGTGTGACGCCAGAAAATGAGTTACAGTCGGAAAGTAACAAATATGAACTTAAGAAAAAAACATAGCTAACTTTGATTTTAACCACCGAACAAAGCACTCACTTCATAACAACTACCTTAAGAACATGCTGAAGTTTGTAAAGCACTCGGAGAAAATCACTGAGTTTAGCTCGTGAGGACACAGGAGCTGCTGGTCCTCTGCTGCCTCGTGTGGTCACTTTGTGTCACTACAGTAGATCCAAATGAAAGGTTTTAAATGCCGAAGTGACAAAATAAGACATTTGAACTTGTGTGTGTGTGTGTGTGTGAGAGAGATGTTAAAATCACAGATTTTCTCTATGGGCTTTGGTGTGGGAGAGTGAGTGCTTTACAAACTTTGTAAATCTAGTCTGAGTCCATGATTTACCAAACCGTCACCATGAAGTGGTTATGAAACCATCAGAACTTTGATGAAGGAAGAACAAATGAGTTGTTTATGTGTCGTCTAGTGTGCGTGCGTCTGTTTACCAAGCCTCGCAAACTCGACAAACACCTGGAATAGCACTTCCAAAATCCTCCTTTTCATATATATACATATAAACACACATACATATATACATATATATGTATGTATGTATATATATATACATATATTTGTATATATACAAATATATGTATATATACGTATATAACCAGTGACTTATTATTCAGATTAACGAGCGTTTGTGTGCCGTCGTCTGTCGACAGATTCGACTTCAGCCGAAACATCACGACTGAAAAGACACAAACAAAAGAGAGAAAGAAACACCTGAAGAGAAGAGAGAGGAGACGATGCTGCTGCTGCCTCCACTGTCTGTCTGTCTGTCTGTCTGTGTGTGTGTGTGTGTCTGACAGACGTGTCTTTAGATAGATAGATATATAATGATAATATAATAGATTTTTCATCAGGTTTTTAGAGAGATTTTAAATCTCTAACCCTGAAAATGAAGGCAGTAACCAAACACGAGCTGATTCTGTGTCTCTGCGTCCCCGCGGACCTTCGACCGTGTCCTCGCGCTCCCGCTGCCGCGCCGCCGCGCCGCCGCGCCGCCGTGCAGGACAATTATCCGCTCTAATGGATTCAGCTGAGACGCAGCGACCTGAGATGGAGCCGCTGATTTATTTCATTCTTTCCTCTAAAGCAGAGACCAATTATATCGCCTTAACTAGACGTTTTTTAGTCGGCTATGTGGGCCCAATTAGAGAGCAGCTGCAGGTGGATTTTAATGGCAGCCCGTGTGTGTGTGTGTGTGTGTGTGTGTTCATGCCGCAGCATCACAGACAGTTGCTTGGTTGTGAACAATGGTGTGATTTTACACAGTAATGATACTTTGTTACTTTGCTTAAAGGATTGTTCAGGGCGTGTGCTGTGAGCGCCCCCTGCTGCTGAGAACCAGCCACACCCCCATCACTCTAGTTTCACACATTCATTTTCTCTTGTGGTCAAAAGGTGACAAAGAGCTCATTGTAAGTGGAGGAAATCGTGAGTTCATAGAGAAATAATAAAAGAAAAAACACGCGTACAAACGGTCTGATTAGACTGAATAACTTCAACACGAGACTCAGCTTACGTCAGTTTAAGTCTACGACGTCTACGTCACACGTTCACGTCTTCATCTCACCGTGAGACAGACTTTCCCAACAGGAAACTGACGTTTGTGAACCGCTCACTCTCCCACACCAAACCCCATAGAGATAATCAGTGATTTTAACATCACAAATGTCCTATTTTGCAAATTCGGAAATCCTTTGTTCCGATTGACCTTAGTGACGAAAAGTGACCACACGAGGCAGTAGAGTGTCCCAGCAAGCAAAAATCACTGATTTTCTCCATGAGGTTTGGTGTGGGAGCGTGAGCGGTCTACGAGGTTCCGTTTCCTCGCTGAAATCAAACCAAATATTATAAAAATCTGTTGAAACTAAAACAAAGTTTACATCACTGAGTGGAGACTGTTGAAGTCAAGATTCACCTGAATCACCCGCAGCTGAAATTACTCAAACTTCAAAGACTTCCTCCGAGTGATAAAATTCAAATTATGAGACATTTTCACAGGTGAAGAGACAACGTGTCTCAGTCTTGAGGTGAAGAGCAGTTCAAAGATTACAGAGCTGTTTGTTTAAGAGGCTGAAACTGAAGAAAAATGCTCTTGTTCAGTTAGTGGAGATGAAAGTGCTTCACCAGCAGGGGTCAGTAAGTGTGTTTCACACTCAAACCTCGTCATTAATTCATCAATTCTCACTTTCCTGCTTCGCAGCTGTTGAAGCGAATCAGTGTGAAACAACACAACTGGCAAATCAACAACGACTGCAACGCAAGTGTTCTATTTTAGTGTTTAGAATTCCAGAAAACAACATAAATATATAATAATCCAACAATAATTCAACTCCCAACAGTGGAAACGGTGCTTCAGGCTCACGTCCCACAACTAATGAGTTATTTTGCACTTCCACATTCCTGCTGTCACCCGGTGTTTAGCGTGTTTTCGTCTGTTTGTTGTCGATGGTCTTTAAAAAGCGAGCGCTCGCCGAAGTTTTCTGCTAATGAGCATCCGCACAAAACAGAACATAAACGTCTTGTTGCCTCATCCTGAAACTTTCGTTAGGCTTTAACCATTAGTTTGTGGAAAAAGAAAGTGCCTCTGTGTTGCCACCAGGGGGCATCACGGCTAATTATTTAGCCCCAAATGAGCATTTTCAAACAACACTGTCAGTAAATGACATTAAACACACACAGAAAACAGACAGAAGCTGCAGTTTTCCTGACAGCTGTGAAATTAGAGTCGCTCAGCGAGTGCAGGCGAGGCCGGGGAAGGGTTTTATTTAGCTGCGACGACAACGACGACAACAACGACGACAACAACGACAACAACGACAACAACGACAAACTGAGAGTCTGTGATCAGATGATTCACTTCCTCCTCAAACACAGGAGAAGAACACGAACTTTCAGTCCGTGTAAACGTCCTCCAGGACGCTACATGGAAAATCTACGTCACGTCAAGTTTCTACGACATCTATGTCACATGATCACGTCTTGATCTCACTGTGAGACAACAGGAAACTGTGGTTTGTAAACCACTCACTCTCCCACACCAAACGCCATAGAGAAAATCAGTGATTTTAGCTGCTGGTCCTCTGCTGCCTCGTGTGGTCACTTTGTGTCACTGAAGTTAATCCAAACACAGGATTTTTAAAGCCGAATTTGCAAAATAAGACATTTGTGAGGTTAAAATCCCAGATTCTCTATGGACTTTGGTGTTGGAGAGTGAGTGATTTTCAAACTTCACTTTCCTGTCACGTCTTAACTCACTTATTTAAAAAAAAACATCAACACAGACACGTAAACATACAGACGCGCTGAACCACCGCGTCTGGTTCTGAGTGAGATACTCTCGAGTCGTCCAGCACCAAAAAAAAGCCAACAACTTGTTTGAAGGACGGAGGAGAAGATGTGAGGGAGCTGAAGGACGAGAGGAGGAACTCTGGCCTCGCTTCTTTTCCCAGAGAAGAAGAAAGAGAGAGGCTGGTGTGGAGAGGAGGAGGAGGAGGAGGAGGAGGAGGAGGAGGAGACGTGTGAAGGACATTTCATCAGCGTTTAGCACTCAAACAAACACACTCGCAGACAGAACGCGATGAAGTGAGAGGATGAGGAGGAGGTGAAGGACGACGATGAAAAGTAGGAAATCTGAAAATCTAATTCACTTTAAAAAGCATGATCTCACTCTACACCGAGAGTTTGAGTCACCTCATCTCCCAGCGTCACCAGAGGATCCGAGTTTTCTAAAGACGGCGATCAATAAAGAATAAAAGTAATTATGAATAAAATGTCCGAGATATTCACTGATATTTAACTGAATTATACTCCACTTTTATCAAAAGAAGAGAGAAATCACACTAAACGTGTCCAAACGTGTGACTGTGCTAATATTTAAAGATTTCACGTCATTTTAAGTCAAATTTCACGTCTGGTCATTGACAGTTGAAAATAGATGATGCCATGTATTATTCCATAATAAAATAAATAAAATGTTATTTGAAGTTTAAAAAGCCAGACTTCCGACCGTCCGTCTTTAAATCGTTTAAATCCAAGATTTTTCTTCTTTCGTCTTTCTTCAGACAAAACTTCGTGGAGTAAAACCGACAGGACACGATCGCGATGTCACAGACGCTGCTCAGGTTTTTAAACTCCACCCACCTAGTGGACATAATAAAGTCCTACCGTCCAAATATATGAAACCCTTTATTTTATTCCGTTTCCAGACGCATTTATTTGCTTCTTTCACTTCATTTCCTCTCGTCTCACGCGTCTCTTGAAATTTGCTTTATAGTTGGACCCCCTCGCTCTGTCCTCCCCCCGTCCCCCACCGTCGTCCTCTCGTCTCTTTACCTTCCTCCCACGCTCCGTGTCTCATCAGGAGTGTCATCAGCCTCCACTCGGCTTGATGCCGTTAATATGGCAGCGCTATTGTCTCGCCTCTCTCCTCGCTGCCGTCTCCATTGTTTGCTCTCGCACTCGACAAATTCATCAAAAGGAAAAAAAGTGAGAGGGACGACAAAAAAAAGAGAAGAGAAAATAGCTGGAAATCTCGCACTTTTCACACAATGGACCGCGTCGTTCTGACGGAGCCAGGTCTTTGTCTTTAAAGGGTGTGAGAAGTGTGTGTCCTTGTGTGTCCTTGTGTGTCCTTGTGTGTGTTTATCAGACGGAGAAACACTGACTCGGAGGGCGGAGTTAAAAGAAGACCACACCCTGACGTCCACCCCGTTTCTCCCAGTTTCAGAACTAAACAGTTGCACTTGTGTCCTTCTGCTTGTCATTTATTTGTATTTATAGATTCGTTAAATCTTAAACCGAACCCCGTCATGACTCAGTCTCAGACTCGAGCACCGATGACGTGGAAACCAGGACTCAAGCTTTGGCGACGTTCAAATTCAAAGAATAGACGACTTGAATATTCAGAACTCAGATCTTGACTTGAACGCGAAAATTGGGACTCAACCCAGACTTAATCACTGGGAACTCGAGGCCAAAAATTAGGGACTACAGACTCAGATTGGACTCGGACTTTTGACTCCAACTCAAACATTAGGGACTCTGGACTTACAGTAACTCAGACACCAAAATTGGGGACTTGGGACTGTGGACTGAAAACTTGACAATCACTTTAATAACAAGGAATCCGGGAACAACGCAGGCTTCAGAATCGGGGACTCAGACTTGACTTAGGGATTTGGGACTCAACTGACTAAGACCCAAATAACAGGAACTCGGGACACAACCCAGACTTAAATACTGGGAACTCGAGACTGAAATCAGACCCAAAAATCGGAGGGACTATGGACTCAAATTGGACCCAGACTTTGAATCCAACTCAATCATTAGGGACTCTGGACTCAACTCGGACCCCCAGAATTGGGGACTTGAGATTGTGGACTCCAAATATGACAATGACTTGAATAACAAAGACTCTGGACTATATCCAGATTTGAACACTGGGGACTCCAGAGTCAGATTAGACTCAGAGCAAATCAGGAAGTCTGGGACTCAAACACTGTTGATTCAAGACTCAGTGGACTCAGACCCCAATTCTTATGTTTGGACACCCTTGTGTCTCAGAATCTCAATCGTTGCTTTTGAAGCGTTTACATTTTCAGACCCAACATTAGAAGCAGGTTCCTGTGAGACCATGTGTGTGTGTGTGTGTGTGGTGGTACCTTTGCTCTGTGGAGGGTTCTGGCTGCGATCTCGGAGGATGTTGATCTGGTAAACGGCTCCGTACGGCTCAAACAGCTCCTTCAGCTCCTTCTCTGACCAGGAGCGCGGAATCTGGCCCACAAACATCTTGATGGCGTCCGGGTCCGGTTGGTCCGAATGCTCCAGCGCGCCGTTCATCTTCCCGGCCGTGCCGTTACTGTCGAAGACACCGAGGAGGAAACGTTAGAAGAACTTTCAAAAACCAGCGGACATTTTGAAAACCCATGTTTTTGGTCCTTTGACCAGAAACGATATTTGGAAGAATGGGGGTGGAGCCTCATCCACACCCCTAAATCAGCTGCTTTATTTTACTCTAAAACACCGACATGTTCTAGAACTACCGACTGACACCAGGACATCAAGTGAAAAAACAGACAAAATTCACTCAGTCATATCACGATAAAGTCAACTTTGCCTGGTTTTATATCCTGCCGATATATCAGTCACCATGCGATATCATCACGATATTTCAGTCACAGTATATTATCACAATACAATATTATCACCATATTTTATGTCATGATACAATATTACGATATTTTGCCATGATTGATATTATCGCGATATTTTATGTCGTGATACAATATTACGATATTTTATGTCATGATTGATCTCATCACGATATTTTGTCATGATCGATATTATTAAGATATATTCCACTGACATTATGAACCAAGTGAGAAATAGATGATATATATCTATATCTATTAATTCTCTCAAAGACGCCCCCTGATGGACATTGAAGAGAATCAGTGAAATGTTGTATTTGCAGCGCACTGATTCAGCGTCTCTGCTTCCACTGATGTGAGACATGAGAGGAAAGTGTGCAGAAGCACTTTGATCTGGTTAAATAGGTCATTTCTGTCGCTCCCACAGTAAAACGTCTCAGAAATGAATATGAGTGGAACAGAAAGCCATGAAGAAGCACATTGACAGGGTTGTAAGAGGCTGTGAATGAAAGTGCCGGTGTGTGACGGCTGATGCTCCTCACACATCCACACATCCACACCTGAATGATCTGCACACGTCAATGTTTGTGTGCGTCGTCACGCGTGAGAAACAGTGCGGTTACACCTCATTCAGGCCCTTTAATCGCACACAGATGCTACAGTTCCACATCTGGATCACATGTGTGGAAGAGGTGAACGTGTTTCCACGCCTTGTTTTTTTTGTCACGAAAGACAAAAATCAGCAGTGGATGCAACGCTTTACAAACATGTTGATATTATTATACGCTGATATAATATGATTTTGTTGTTTGCCAGTGGGTGGCAGCAGAGGTGAGTTTCCATGACGCAACGGCTTTATGTCATGATACGATATTATCAAGATATTTAAGTCACAATATGATATTATCACGATATCTCAGTCATGATACGATATTATCAAGATATTTATGTCACAATACGGCATTATCACGATACGATATTGTCGCGATATTTAAGTCATGATATGATATTATCAAGATATTTAAGTCACAATATGATATTATCACGATATCTCAGTCATGATACGATATTATCAAGATATTTATGTCACAATACGGCATTATCACGATACGATATTATCGCGATATTTAAGTCATGATATGATATTATCGCGATATTTCAGTCATGATACAATATCGCGATATTTCAGTCATGATACGATATCGCGATATTTCAGTCATAATACGATATCGCGATATTTCAGTCATAATACGATATTATCACAATACGAGGCGACAGTATCAAGGCGATATTGCTATACTATATATATATATGTATATGTGTATATATATATATATATATATATATATATATATATATATATATATATATATATATATACATATATATCAAAATATATACCCCCCACACACACACTGTGGTCTTGTTTAAAAAAGCAGTTGAATGGAAACAAAGTCTGTAGTTGCATTTTTGTTTCTGTCAACAGGAAACAGTAAGAGCAACATCATCATCATCATCGTCAGAGGAAGAGGAGGAGGCAACAAACAACAATATGAAGCTTCAGTTAGCTGACAGCGCTAATACAGCCCATAAAACTCTGAAAAACCAGGGGAGGACGAGGAGGAGGAGGAGGGAAGAGAAAAAGCATGCAGACCTTTGAACGCGGGTCATCCATCTTTTGCAGAAAGAGCCGAGGCGTTCAGCAGAAACGCCCAATTCTTTAAAAGACTTAAAGGACATGTCAAATAAAAATGTCCCAGTCAACGAGCCACAGACACACTAACTGTCCAACTGTCCAACTGAGGATCAGCTGAGCCATAAACTCTGCGGGGGGCGGAAGACGGACGACGAAGAGCTGCTGCCTCATTCACTCGCTGTGGTTTGAGGACATGAACAGAGACAGTGTCAGACGAGCTTCAGCGGTCGCTGAGTTCACACACACACACACACACACACACACACACACACACACACAGAGGGAAAAATGTGGACAGACAGTTGGTCATTGTTGGACGTTTTTGTTCGGCCTGTGAACTGAGACTGTCTGTCTGTCTGTCTCTCTCGTCCAGGACACTGTGCACCTTGTTCTCCCGCCTCCATTCACTCAGTCATTCACCTGCTCAGCTGTGAGGACATGCTAACCCGTCATCTCTCTTAGCACTGAGCTCGAGCACTGACAATCAAATCACTTTCACGCCGAGTCACCGTCGCTACAGCAACATCAGCTACATTAGCAACATTAGCAACATTAGCTACATTAGCAACATTAGCTACATTGGCAACTCATTAGCTAAATCGTTGGCCACGACAAACACTGCTGTGCTAACATCTGTTTAGCTTGGATATCATTAAAGGGACAGTTCCGCATGCTTACATACACACACACAAACACATTAATTGAATTTGTTTCCGACAGCAAAGATCGATATTAATCTATGTGTCTGTCAGGGATGAGGTTAGCCTAGCTTAGCATAAAACACACACACACACACATAAGATCTATTCACGGGGTTACAGTAAAACTACTGAACCGATCTCCATGGTAAAGTGTTCTTACATTAGTAAGTATTAAGTTAGTCCTGAACTTAAACCAGTTCCTCAGAAATTAGGAAACAAACGTTCACATCAGTTCGTGTGACGATGATCACGATGATAAATGTCACATGACGCGGCTAAAACAACCACAACAAGTTTCCCGCCAAAACCTCAGAGACCGATTCACCAGGACTTAACAATGAGTGAGGCTCCGCCCGCCACGCTACATCCACTCAGTCATTCATTCCACGGCTGAGACGCCGCCGCTTTGGTGAAGCTAACGTCTCTGAACGACAGTGTGGTTGCCATGGATACGTGGCGTTACATTTGGCGCCGGGAAACAATCAGGTAAATGTCAGAGTCGCTAATGAAGCTGCACCGGTGCCCTGACGCTCAGCTAGCTCAGCGCTAACGAGCTACCGCACACACGGCCGCACGCTAATGAGACAAAACACACACACACGCACAAACGAGTCATACGTGTGTGTGTTTTCTGTCTTTCATGTCTCATGTTTTTCTGTAACAAACGTCAGAAAATAAAGACTTTAAATAAACAGCGAGAATGAAGTGAAAGTCTGATTTTTCACAGTTGGTGGCTCTTTTACCTCGTTATTCTGGATATTTTGTTAAAAAACCTGTTTTTTTTGTTAAAATATTGATAATTAGCCCTAAATTGAGCTTAAATATGCAAAAGTTGTGTGAATAATCATTTAAATCAGTATGAGAGAAAAACGCTGAAACATGAAAGTGAATTCCATGATTTCATACGATCTTCTAACATTGTGTGGATCAGTGAAACAGAGTTTCCTGAAATGTTAGAATCTATTTTTAGTTGCTGCATTTAAGTTTGTTGCACTTTTACTTCAGAGAGAGCTGACCTGGAATTATCTCTGTGAATGTGTGTGAGCGAGATAGAGGAAAAGTCAGGGGAGAGGAAATTAAGCATCTTAAAGCTGCAAAACCAGAATCCAGGTCAAAATCCAGTCACAGCGCTAACACATGCTACGTTACACTGCTAAAAAATGCTGAGTCACAGCACTAACACATGCTACGTTACACTGCTAAAAAATGCTGCATGACAGTGCTAACACATGCTTCGTTACACTGCTAAAAAATGCTGAGTCACAGCACTAACATGCTACGTTACACTGCTAAAAAATGCTGAGTCACAGCACTAACACGTGCTACGTTACACTGCTAAAAAATGCTGCATGACAGTGCTAACACATGCTTCGTTACACTGCTAAAAAATGCTGAGTCACAGCACTAACACATGCTACGTTACACTGCTAAAAAATGCTGAGTCACAGCACTAACACATGCTACGTTACACTGCTAAAAAATACTGTGCGGACATTAGAACCTGCTATATCACAACGTCAAAATTTGCTGAGTCACAGCGTTAAAACACACAAGGAGCAGGAGGAGGAGGAGGAAGAGGAGGAAGAGGAGGTAACGTTTAGTTTAAAAACTGTGGTCGACTTCTTTGTAGACGACATCACTCTCTCTGTTACTTTAATGTTTTATTCTATTTTTAGTTGCTGTATTTTAGTTTGTTGCTCTTTGAATTATGTGTGTGTGTGTGTTCGTATGTGTGTATTTGTGTGTGTGTGTGTCTTGGCGTGTGTGCGTATGAAAGTATTTGTATTGTGTGTGTGTTAGTATGTATGTATTTATTATTAATGTGTATGTGTGTGTAATGCGTATGTAGTATGATGACTATTGTATTGATGGCTAATGTGTGTGACCTAGGTATGTGAGTATTATTATTATTGTGTTAAAATTATGTGATGATGATAATAATGATGATGGGTAATGTGATGTAATGGTAGCGTGATGTTGTTATTGTATTATTGATGATGATGGAATCGAATTAAAGCGTGTTAAATCCCTCAGCAGCAGATTGGTCAAATCCCGGCAGCAGCAGCAAAATTCCATCATAATCTCTTTCACACTTCTTCTTCCTCTCTTCACCCTCCTCCTCCTCCTCCTCCTCCTGCTTCCTGTATCTTGTTGCTATGGGAACAGGAGTGTCGTCCGGGGCAGTGTGTGTGTAGGCGGGCGTCTCACACCCAGCCTTCACTTCCTGCGTCACCTGCCGCTCGCCTCAGTCAAAGCGACTTTAATGAGAAACAGCTTGTTTGTGTTTGTGAGTGCGTGTGCGACGACATGGCGGCCGCTCTGATTGTCTGGCAGCTCGCGCCGCGGCTGCTTCCTGCCAAAAGTCATCATCTGACTTGCCGATGGGGATGACGGCCCATTTGACTAATGCCTCTCTGCAAACCGGGCCAGCGGCGCCGGTCCAAAGAACAGAGGAGAGAGGGAATCAACCACAGCAGGTGAGTCCAGTTCACTTCACCACAGCCAGGTCAGTGACCTCCATGACCTTTGTAAATGTGAGTGAGCTGAAATGATGTCATTGTTTCCACAGACGATCGCGACGGCGTTTAAACCACCTGGAAAAAAGACGAAAAAAAAAACAACTTCTCTCCTTTTTACGTTTTAACCGAGTTAAGCTTAAAAAAATCAAGAAAAGAAACATTTACCTGAGTCAACAACGTCCCCATAACACGTAAACATGCTGAGTCACTGCATTAAAACATGCTAAGTCACTGCGTTAAAACGATGCATTAAAAAATACACAATGTTTATTTTCAATCTGAGGTCAAACTGTTCGCAGACGACATCACTCTTCACCGTTAAGAGACAATGTTTCCTTCACTCATTCATAAACCACGCAGAGATGCTCAGACGTCGCGTTTTTTTCCTGCTCACGCTCAACAAACGGAACTCTGTGTCTCCATTCTGTTGAGTAACAAACGCACCGCTGTGATTTCACTGTGTTTTCACTGTGTTTTCAATGTGTTTTCACCGTGATTTCACTGTGTTTTCAATGTGTTTTCAACGTGTTTTCACCGTGATTTCACTGTGTTTTCAATGTGTTTTCACCGTGATTTCACTGTTTTCACTGTGTTTTCAATGTGTTTTCACCGTGATTTCACTGTGTTTTCACTGCGTCTTCACTGTGTTTTCACCGTGTTTTCACTGTGTATGTACAACAATGAAACCTTCCCTGGTGAGTTCATGCTCCTCTGCCGTGACACCTTTAAGGCCTCAAACCGAGCACAGAACCACAGAACCACAGGGTCCAGACTGAAGACGGCGCAACGAGGAGAGACAAAGAGAGAGACAGCGAGGGAGGAGGAGCAGGAGAAGGAGGAGGAGCAGGTGGAGGAAGCTGCCAACAACAAAACACCGGAGCATTTCCGCACAATTGTGTCTCGAGTAAACCTTCACGTTGTTCACGGCACAAAGGTTTGAATTCTGCTGCTGTTTCCACACAAGACGACAAAAACACACACACACACACACACACACTGGTGTGGTGTCAGCAGAGAGGATGCTGGGAGAAAAAGTGAAGAAGGCAGGTTGAACACAGACAGCCACAGGAAACACATTTATTGACCACTGACAGAGGGCAATGTTCCTGTGTGTGTGTGTGTGTGCGTGTGCGTGTGCGTGCTTGTGTGTGTGCGTGCGTGCATGTGTGCGTGTGTGTGCGTGTGTGTGTGTGTGAGACAGGAGAAGTTACTTAGTCTTTTTTCCTCCGTCAGAGGGAACATGTGTTAGCTCTTGTTTGGACTGTAATTTCCCTCGTAGATCATCTCATGGTTGTTGTGAAAGAGTGCGTTTGACCTCAGGCTGCTTTTGTCCACGTGTACAACATTCTTCAACACACACACACACACACACACACACACACACACACACACACAGTGATTCATGTGAGTAAAACCAGCCTCTGCCGGCTTCATCTCCTCTTCTCCTTCTTTTCTTGCGACATCATTTCTTCTTTTCTAACGACTTTCAGTGTTTTTTTCCCCTAAAGACAAAACAAACGTCCTGAGGACAAAAACCACGTCTGTCCTCTTTAAATCCAAGTCGTCAAAGTGTTTTAAAAAAAGCAAAAAAGAAGTGAAGAGTCAACTTTAAACAAACATTTAAACACACGTCGACTGCATGTGATATTGTTCTGATAGATTTGGTGGTTCCCAAACACTGGGTCCAGACCCACACATGGCTCGTGGGGGGATTATTTTTGGGTTGCCAAATTATGCTCGGTCGCAGAAAACGGTTCACATCGTCGCAGATGCTTTCCTGCCAACATGGCCGACAATGGGGGCGGAGACTTGTTAAGCAGTTGCTTTTTTACACATTTGCTGATTTAAGAAGTTTTTAGAACTTTAAGTAGATTTTGAAGTCTTTTTAACTTTGATCTACAGTCGGACGTTGTTGCTTTGACGTCGCGCTCACGACTCGTCAGTGTCGACACTCTCTGACCAATCAGAGGCCTTCGGTCTGATGACGTCACACGTTAGCATCAGCTCGGCTAAACGTCGTAGCAGCTACATGAAGGAGTGTCGTTTTAAAGTTTATCTCACTGTGTTTTTTCAATAAAAACACACTCGGGTCCTTCCTTCCTTGTCTGATTCCTTCCCTAATGACGCCCGCTACAGTGTAATTATGTGTGTGTGTGTGTGTGTGTGTGTGTGTGTCGGCGTGATAACATGAAGACATTTTAGGGCGGGCGTTGGTTTTCATTAGGTTTAATGGTTTAGAAAAACACTGTCATGCACGACAATTAGAACCAGAACAGATGGTTCAATGTGGTTCTATGTGTCACACACACACACACACACACACACATTGCATCACTTCAACCTGCTGACAGCTGTTTGTCGTTCCCTTTCCTCCTTTCCTTTCCTTCCCATTTCCCTTTCTCCCTGCCCTCGTTCCAGGGTCACGACCTCTGGAGCAAATCAAACCTGGATCAGTCTGTTCAACAGTCTCTCTGAGGAGGAGGAGGAAGAGGAGGAGGAGGCGGCGGCCATATGCTGACATATGCTGACGGAGCGCCTCATTATGCACACGTGTGTGTGTGTGTGTGTGTGTGTGTGTGTGTGGGGGGTTCAATGAATTCAGTGAAACTGGAGTTATTTTAAAAACAGGTGAAAAGTATAATAAATAAATAACATTCTGATCCAGAAACACAACAACGATGACGTGGATTATCTCCACGGACGCTAAACTTATACTCAGAGATTATAATTTAGTGCAAAGTTTGATTTCAGTTTGAGATTCAAAATAATCTATTTTAACTTTTAAAATCGAGTTTGAATTCCTACTGATTATTATTTTTAAAACAAATGTTTTTTTTTGCTTTTGTAAAGAAGCGGTTAACCTCGTCCTCCTCCTCATCTTCCTCCTTGTCCTCCTCCTCGTCCTCCTCCTCATCTTCCTCCTTGTCCTCCTCCTCATCTTCCTCCTCGTCCTCCTCGCTGACAGCTTCTTCTTCTCCACAGCTGATAAATTAAACCCTCAATTTGTGTTAAATTGAGTGGATCTGCCCTTTAACTGTCACTGTCTCTGTGGAGACGGAGGACGGACGGAGATGGACAGAGGGACAGGTGCAGCCTCACACACACACACACACTTTAGGCAAGCAAACACTTAAGCAGCGGTGTTAGCCACAGCTCAGTGCTTCCTAATGGAGGCCACGCAAACAGGCTAGCGCCGCGGTAGCAGAGCCTATTGATCCGTGAGAGAGAGAGAGAGAGTGTGTGTGTGTGTGTGTGTGTGTGTGTGTGTGTGTGTGTGTGTGTGTGTAAATACACTGCAGTTCAAACGGAGAGGCTAACGCGCGGCTGTTAACTCGGCTAACGCGCGGCTGTTAGCTCGGCTAACGCGCGGCTGTTAGCTCGGCTATCACGCGGCTGTTAGCTCGGCTAACGCGTGTTTGTATAAATGTCGTTGATATTTTCTTCATACACTTAGCCACCAGGGGGCAGCACTTCTTGCTGTGTATTATTTTTAAAACAAATCTTTTTTCACGTTTAATTTTTTCTCTTCAGTTAAAAAATGACTTTGTGTTTTGTGCAGAATTTAAACATAAAAACCTGGTTTTCAGTGTTTTCAGACTCACGGCTGATGACGGCGCTATATTTAGCGACGTTACATTTCCAGGTCATTATGAAGACACGTGACACACACACACACACACACACACACACACACAGTGTTGTATTTTAGGTGCAGACCTATATTCAGTCTTGTAAACAGTAAGAGGAGAGAAACAGTCTGTCTGCTCTCCACCCTCTAAATGTTTAATGAACCCTCTCTCGCCTCCCCTCAGGCTAACAGACACCACAGTGTTGTTCTGGATGAGGTTTGAATGTTGACGAGGAAGAAGAAGAAGAAGATCAGGTCTAAACCTGAGCCTGGTCTGGACAGTTTCTCTGAATGTGTGTGTGTGTGTGTGTGTAATTCTCGGCCTCCTCTGGGCCCTGGGCAGGTGGTTGTGTGTGGTGTGTGTGTGTGTGTGTGTGTGTGAGCGGCGGCGGCGGCGCTGATCCAGCTCATAAGTGCCTCTAATGTAAACTGGCAAATATTTGTTGGCGTGAGGGAAAAGTGTGAAAACAGCATTTGTGAACTCCACAGTCACAGATTGACTTTTATTGGGTTTAATCTACTGCACTCTTCTTTAGCGTTTTAGTTTTTTAAACCAGAATAAGAAGCTTTTTTTTGCAAATGTATTTGTGAATTTACATTAAAGGGATCGAGCAAAGGGTAAACTTTTCATCTTTATCTTCTTTTTAAATGTTGTGCAGAGACTTTAGCCTTACCTTAACTTAAGACAGAATCTATCACACTTGAAGTCTACGATCTCTTAGGGACACGTTCATGTCTTTATCTCAGTGTTAGGAACAGGAAGCTGAAGCGTGTGAAGCACTCACTCTCCCGCACCAAAGCCCAGAGAGGAAACCAGTGATTTTAGCTGCTGGTCCTCTGCTGCCTCGTGTGGTCACTTTGTGTCACTGAGGTCAATCTGAAGGAAGGATTTTAAAAGCTGAAGTGACAAAATCAGACATTAGAACATCAACAACTCTTGTGTGTGTGTGTGTGATGTTAAAATCACTGGTTTTCTCTCTGGGCTTTGGTGCGGGAGAGTGAGTGCTTCACACACTTCAGCTTCCTGTTCCTAACACTGAGATGAAGACGTGAACGTGTTCTTCAGACGCTGTGGACTTCTTTCAGAAGTTGAACTGTTGTTGTTTGAATGACGTGAAACTTAAACTTGGATTTAATTAACATTAGACTTTAACCAGATTTATTAATAAAGTAAAACCGACTCCCGGGAGATGAAGAAAAGTCACCCACATAACGCACAACAATTATAACACAGACACAACACGCGTGCGTGCGTGCGTGTGTGTGTGTGTGAGTGTGTGTGTGTGTGTGAGGTGTGTGTGTGTGTGTGTGAGCAGTGGTACGTCTCACTCTCAGCCTCAGGACTTCACATCTTCCCGAGGCTCCTTCAAAACACACTTCACAATTCTGTCTGCTTTCCAAACTCATTACTTTAGTAGGGCAAATCAAACAGGGCGCATTAAACCAGAGTGTGTGTCTGTGTGTGTCTGTGTGTGTGTGTCTGTGTGTGTCTGTGTGTGTTAATGAGCAGATCCTGCTCTAATTAACGGCCTATGAATAGTCATGCTGCGTGCGGCTCAAGGTTAGACACCTGAGCGGCCATTTTGTTGCCGGGTTCATCAAATTACACACTTTTAATGTAAATATTAGCGGCGCTAACCTGCGACAGAGGGAGCTCAGTGTGTGTGTGTGTGTGTGATGATGTCAGAGCAATTAGAGCGCACATGAATCATCGGCGGGGGGGGTAACGACCTCGCAGCCCCGCAGAGGATCACACTGGATTGTGGCAGAATGAACACATTATTTATGACTCATTCCAACACTGATATTGTGACTTTGTTGCTCAGGAGGAATATTTCATTATCAAATGACTTCTTTTCAAGTGAATTTGTGTCTTTGAGCCGCGAGCTGAAGTCTGACCACGTTTTCATTTGACAGTGTTTCACACGTCACTGTCTCTCACATCCTGCTTCCTGCTTCCTGTTGTCCAGCTTCAGCACGTGAAGCGCACGCGTTTAAAAAGCAAGAACGAGTACGGACGCAGCGTTGGTTTATCAGCTCAACAATCAACTGTGGTTTCTTTTCCACTCACATCACAACATCGTCTGCATAAGGTCGCACAAAAGTTTCCTCACAAAACCGCAGCAATCGGACGTCTGGTCTCTAAATGTGATCTAAAAACCTTTGTGATTTGGTTGTTTGGTCACAGACACGCGACCACTTCCCAAACCCGAGTCTTTAGAGCGTTGAAAAACTGCCGCCACGACCACAAACACGGTCTCTATGGGCTTTGGTGTGGGAGAGTGAGCGGTTTACGGAAGTCGGTCTAACAGTGAGATAAAGACGTGAACGTGTTATTAAGACGCCATAGACTTATACTTCAGAAGTTTCTGCTTCTCTGAGACTCTGAGAAAACGCAAAGTGAAACAAAAGCCGACTCAAATCAAACCGCGACCTCCGCGTTAAACTCAGTTTGACTCCGGTTACTCGAGGCGTCGGCGTCGCTGCTGGAATCCCATCACGACTCCGTGGTGAATCCACTTTAACGATCGCTGAAACAAACACACAAACGCACCATGACTCAGCAAGTCGGCTGGTACTGTATCGTTCCAGTGTGTGTGTGTGTGTGTGTGTGTGGACAAAGAGAGCAACCGCCCACCAACAGATCAATACTCCGGATCCATTCTGGTTTGTTAAGAGTAATAGGCATGGATTTAAAGAGAGGGAGAGATAACGGGTTTATACTACGACACCCAAACCCCATTTACTCGTCAGTGAGCAGCTAACAGGGTTTTTCTCCAGCAGCCTGCACAAGAAAAATTACCCCCATTATGTAATCGCTGTAATCATTCCTATTGAGAAAGCAGAGGCTGCGACGGCGCTACAGTAAATTACACTAAACACCATTACTCTGACGGCTGCTTTTAAAGTGTGCGTGTGAAAGTTTGACGTGAGGGAATGATGGAGTGTGTGTGTGTGTGTGTGTGTGAGTGAGTGAGCGTCGGGAAATTAAACTGGGGCTCAGGTGAGAAAGGAGGAGGAGACACAACAGCGACAGCGAGGAGACGAACGCCCAGAGGACGAGTCCAAAATGAGAGAGAGAGGAAGAAGAGGAGGAGGAAGAAGAAAAAGGGACGAGGGGAACGCAGGGAAATGGAAAAGGAGGACAGAGGAAGCTGACAGGAAGATTGAGAGACGGTGAGATTGATGGCGTGTAATGATGAAACACATGGAGGACGAGACAAGAGAGACATGAACGTCAGAGGCCATTACTCATCTGCTCTCACACACACACACACACACACACACACACACACACACACACACACTGCTGCCTCTCCACTCGTCTCACCTTCCCTCTCTTTCCTGCATCCGTCACATCGTTTCTCACGTTTATATAACATTAACATTTCTGCCGGAGTTCCGACAGCGCGCACGCCGCACGCCGCCGAGTTATGAGTCGAGCGACGATCTCGGAAGAAACTTACGCTGGATTAAATTCTCCACGACGTCTTTCGCCCGTAAAGACACAGCGGAGTGTCGTCTGCAAACCGTCTGACCCAGAGAACGCGTGTTAAGCCACGCCCCTCACAAGATTTCTGGCTAAATGATCCTGTCGTGTGAGGGATTAACAGACGCCATTTTATCATCAGAGATGATAGAGAAGATATTTACAACTGAACGGCAAACACAGCGGCTAACTGACGCCGCCAACAGTCTGTTTATATTCTGAAGTCCATTAAATCACGCGAGTGTTCGGGTGAGATCTCAACGCGTGTGCTGGATCGTCCAGTTTGTGCTTTCAAAGGATTAAAAACGCTGAAAATCACTTACACACTTCCAGGTTTTTTAAAATCAAGTCACATTTGTAAAGGACCAAGGACGGAACCTTGGGGAACGCCAAACAGCAGATGAAGACGTAAAATTATACAATGACACAACGGGTTTAGCTCACTTGGACGAGGAAGTTCTCTCATTCCACCTGAGATCAAATGTGTCTTTCAGGGAGGGACTGTCGCGGTTTTCAAACTCAACAATCGCCTTTTCTCGTAATCCGTAAACTCCAGATTTAGAAGAAAGAAACTTCCTGTGAAAACAAACAATTTTAAATCTCCGTTCAGGTAAAATAGGAATCAAGATCTGCACCTTGACCTCTTGACCCTCAGCTGTTATCAATTATGTTCCTGAACCACACAAGAAAATCCAGTCCATGTCAGTCTCATACCTGTGTGTGTTTTTCCATAATGAGAACTGGAGGGAGCGCTGCACCGTTCCCGGAGGCTCCAGACTCACTAAACGGCCATTTCTGTAACGCCGCACTCACAATCCCGTCCCGCAGGCTTTTCCTCGCGGGACGAAGTACTGAGCGGCTCGTAAAACACAACCGTGGACGAAAGAGACGCGTAAACGTTTCCGTGACCTGAGCCGACCACATTCAACAATCTCCACTCAAACGAGCGGAGATTTCAGACAGAACCAGGGAAACGTTTTTATCTCTTCAACGATGACATCAGTCACCGCTGACGCCCAGAAACATCATGAGCGCACGTTCAACTTAAAAATGGACGAAAACAATCCTCCTGAGAAATTAGCTCTGAGCTAAACGCGGTGATCTGGATTTCATTCAGACGCCGACGCGACCTCCTTTCAGCCGTTCACGCTTCAAAGTCGGCTTGAATATGGAAGTGAAGTCTTCTCTGCGCTCAGAGCCGACAGGTTTATCATCGGGATTATCATCCACAGGTGCACAGGAAGTGGAAAAGCTCATTTTAAAGGAGACGTGAAACAACTTCAGCTTCATTCCTGAGGTCGTCATTAACAACACACACACACACACACACACACACACATCAACCACACATCATAAGAGAAACACAACTTATTCATGTTAAAACTCTCTGAAAATCCCCTTTCTTCAAATATAGACACAAAGGTAAAGCTGCTTTAAGGGACCAGGACTGGGACCAGCACCAGCACCAGCACCAGCACCAGGACTGATTAATTAATTATTCAATTAATTAATTCATTAGGTTGTTTTTTTTTCAATAAATAAAACCAGTTTCTGTCATTTTGCAGCTTCTTAAATGTGAATATTTTCTACTTCCTTTGCTCCATAAAACAAAGAAATCATTACAACTGAATCATTATAGTTTGTGGATCATAATTTCTAATGTTTCCTGACATTTTACAGACTGAACAAATAGTGGATTCATGAAGAACATAATGTTCAGCTGAATCTTCAGACTAAAGTGTGAACACAGGACGAGGCAGATGTTACAGGAGAGAAGACTGAGGCGCAATAACGTGGGAAAATACCACTCAAGCACAAATGTGTGAGTTTAAGTTTGACTTTTACACAACTATACAGAAGCTAAAGTGCACCTCACACACACACACACACACACACACACACTGATCATAGCGCTGGCTAGTGCTGCATGATAATCCTGTTCAGATGAAGACGCTAAGCTAAGCACAGGCTGACAGCCATGTGGAGGGAACGGCACAGGAGGCTAATGCTAACTGCAGCGTCACCCCACACACACACAAACACACACACACACACACACTGATCCCAGCTCCATGCATTTGGGTATTTGAGAGTATTTAATGACTAGTGTGTGTGTGTGTGTGTGTGTGTGTGTTTGGACAGACTTGCCAGCAACAGCTGCATCCAAAGCCTTCACTGTCAGCGCAGCCAGCTGAGATTTGATTTGGCTCTGAGCATGTGTGTGTGCGTTTCTGTGTGTGTGTGTGTGTGCGTTTCTGTGTGTGTGTGCGTGCGTGTGCGTGCAGTCCTAAAGGAATTCAACAATCACACTAACAAGTGCCGCGAGCCAGGCAAATGTCTGGAGTACAGAACCGACGCGCGGCGTAAAGTTAACTCACACAAACACGGAGTGACTTTTTTTTCTATTTACTGTTGTTTACGACTGGAGGTGAAACAAAAACACAGCCTGTGTGTGTGTGTGTGTGTGTGTGCGTGTGTGTGCGCGTGGACACAGCCAGGATAGATCGTGATCATCGATTCAACGGTTGGAGTGCTTTTTTTTAATAATTAAAACCAGTTAAATGTGAATGTTTTCCGGTTTCTTTGCTCAATAAAACAAAGAAATCATTCAAACTTAGTTTGTGGGCAAAACAAGACATTTGAGATGTTTTGGGACCAAACTACTAATCAATTAATCAATAAATAATCCATTATCGGCTCTACCGCAGTTTCCTGACGTGATCTCATGATAAAAGCTCCGTTTGGCAAGTGGAAAAGGAACTTGACTTGTAACCGGGAGGTTGCCGGTTCAAGTCCCCACCAGGTCGAAAGGGCTGGGGTACCCCTGAGCAAGGTACCCAACCCCCATTGCTCCCTGGGCGCTACTCAGTGTGCTCTGCTCCTAATTCTAGGATGGGTCAAAATGCAGAGAATACTTTCCCTAAGGGGATTAATAAATTGTAATAATCACACCAACAACAACACACTTCACACGAGCGACCACACAAAACAATCAAGAGACAAAAGTCCTGGTTTTTCATCACAAATGTGTGTTTACATCTCATCAATCTTTATATTCATTACTGACAAACATGAGGAGGATGATGATGATGATGATGATGATGCTGTGGTTGTGATTGTGCTGAGGCTATGGAAAGGTTGACCTCTGACCTTTAAGCAGCTGAAACACTCACTTGCACCACATGTTATTACGGTGAAGAAGGTTTTTAAAGCACTCAGTGTGAACACAGCTCTGACACAAAAACACCTGTCAATCTCAACTGACCACAGCCGCGGTGGCAACGCCCACCACTGTGCCCACTCACCGTCAATCAGGCCCCCCACCACACACACACACACACACACACACACACACTCCTCCTGCTGCTAATTACAAACCACATCTGCCAAACTCCTCACCAACAACCTTCTGCCCAACGAAACCGCAGCTTGACGTGAACGTAAAGACCGCTGTCACCGCAGCAGCAGAACCACCGGCGCCGAGCGCCGCGTCACATCCCATTAACAGGGTGTCTGCGCTGATATTTGAGCCGTTAATTTGTGGCGCTCCTGCAGCCGCTTTGATCCAAACACAGTGTGACAACTTTAATGACTAAACAAAACAAAACCTAAAGAACGAGCGGCCAATCGTGGCGGCGGAGGTCTGTGGGGAGGCGGCTTTTTGAAGTAGAGGGAAAACAAGCGGAGGAACCTTTTCATGACATCGTTACGTCGGAGGTGAGGTGGTGGCGGCGGCAGCGGCCTAATTAGAGCGGCGAGTGATTGAAGTGGTGTGTTCCTCTGAATTCAGACGAACAAAAACAGGGAAACAATGAGGGAAACGAGGATGATCCTCAAAAGGGATTATTTTTAAAGGGGAAGGGATTTGAGTTCTGAGCCGAGACTCTTTCAGATTTAACTTCCTCATTTGTGTAAACTCTTCATGAAGAAGGTGACTCATGGACTCACAGAGTCCCACAGACCGCCTGACTCACACTGATAAATGTATTAAAGACCTTAATTAGGTCAGAACCTGAATCCTGTTTCACACGCGTTATTTCACCTAGAACAGAATCAAAGTCTACACCAGATCAAATCACTACAAAGACTTTGACTCCTCGTGGTCTCCACTTGGTCCAGGTTTTGGTTCTTGGTGTGCAACTTTAACCCTTTAAATTGTCAATTTAGTGACATTTAGATCTATTTTGATAAATTTAAGTATAATTAATCAATCGGCTTTTTTTAATTACATGGAGTTTCAGCTTCTTAAAAGTATTTCCTGGAACGTCATCATTTCCAGGTTTGACAAACACTGATCAATATTTTCGGACATTTGATGAACCAAACCATTTCAACAGTTCAATCATTACATTACATGTCATTTAGCAGACGCTTTTATCCAGAGCGACTTTTAATAATCAGATGATCAGTTCATTGTCGTTTGATGTATTTAATATTTTAGTTAGTTTATGCACTACTTTTAGTGAAGATATCATACATAGAAAAAGAAGAAGTGTGCGGTCAGACTTGTGTGTAATGGCAGCCGTTGACTTGTGTTGACTTCACTTTTACAGGATTTCTTTGATGTGGAGCTCAAACGTTTTCGTTCCCTTTTCCCTGACATTTGCAGCTGAAACCTCTCCGCGGCGTAGCTTTAAGATTCAAATTTGCATTTGCTTCGAAGGTTACAGGAACCAATTAATACATCCGCGGACGCTCTGACAGGATGCTCGTTTGGGGTTAAGTTGGGGGAGAATTTGAGGAAAGTGAGATATTCATGGATCTGTGCACCGGAGTCGCTGCGTCCTCTTTAAAATGCAGAGTGCGCCGCGGATCCCCCTCACGTTCGCTCAGGGAGACAACAGAGCGCCGCCTCATCCTCTCGTCCTCCTCCTTCCTTCCCTTCCATCTCCTAAACCTGGTTATGCTCGAGAAGCTGAAGTCTTGTGTCAGCGCCTGCCTCTAAATGGCAGAGCTAACCCTCTTATATGAGCAGCCGGCACTAAAAGCATGTCATTTTCTCCTGCTAATGTCAAGTGGGAACAGATCAGAGCAGGCGACGGTGGCGGCGGCGCTTAATAACACCAAGGATACGTCGGGCGCTCCCACGTACGTGAACTCAAACTTCCCTCGCGACCTCCGCCCCGGTAAATGCTGGGAAATCATCGGCGGCGACTTCTTCTCCGGCTTTAATTGCGTCTCGCCATTTCTTAAAAAGTTCCCGTTCACGGTGAGTGGGCGAGACTGACGTCGAAGGGATGGACGTCTGTCCTTTTGCGACGTTTGTCTTTATCTGTTTCTTCATTTTCAAAACGTTTCATCCATTATTCACATCCTGCACTGTAAAAAACAGCCCCACAATAAAGTGAACGCCATCACCGCGACACCAAACCACCGCCTCATACGGTGCCCCGACTGCTGCGTCACAAAGTGTGCAAAAGTGCTA
Organism: Solea senegalensis; assembly: GCF_019176455.1. Classification (NCBI taxonomy): domain Eukaryota; kingdom Metazoa; phylum Chordata; class Actinopteri; order Pleuronectiformes; family Soleidae; genus Solea; species Solea senegalensis. The sequence goes on from NC_058023.1 coordinate 32,548,433, forward strand.
CTATATTAATATTCAAAGCTAGTTTGTAAATCTGGCCTCTTTAAGACTTTACATGAGGGAAAAAAAACAACAAAATCTGTGTGAAAAACAAGCAAAAAATTCTGTCACGTACGAAATGTTCACTTAGAAGCTGAATGTCTACAGCAGAATGTCTTATGTTCAAACTATTCAATATTATAGTACATTCAAAAATATGTCGGCGTCGATGGTCAATATGAGCGAGTGAATTGCACTTTTCACTGACAATAATTCAGCACATGAAAGAGATCTACTGTGATTAAAGCTGTCGTGAGCGACAAAAACAGATGTGTGTTATGTTACCGACGTTCTACTGGTAATATTACATGAACTGAAACAGCTGAATCTGAACTCACTGAAAACATTAATATTATATATTTTAAGCTGCACGTGAGGGAACCACATCTGACTTCTATGGAATTAGATTTGTGATGAAAAACATTGTTATAGTGTCTCATTATTATTATTATAGTGTTTTATTGTTTGAAAATACACTTGTTCTTTATGCTGTTTGTGGGCGGACCTTAGGAAGCGGCCTGCTGAGTTTTGGAGTGACAGCTCAACGGACAGGAAGTCGTCACGGGTTTGGAGTCGCTGTCCGCTGTCGTCCGCCAAAATAATTGTAACTAGCTCACGTCTATAATCCGACAAACGTTAGATCTTTACAACTATTCTGTCGGATGTCGACGGGGGAAACTTGGGGAGCGAGTTCCAGACGGACAGCGACTCCAAACCTGTGACGACTTCTGTCATCACAAGTGTTTTTATTCGGTTGGTTAAAGAATGAGAGCCACTGTTTTCCATCGAGTTTAACTAATAAAAAAAACGCTGCATCTCTTCATCAGCAATGAAAAAGTTACGTTTTATTTAACGTGAGCGTGTGCAGTAATAATATTCATCGACGTGTGATTACATGAATATTTATGGCGGCTGCTGTCTCTGTTTCTCTCCTTTAAAGGTGCAAAATAACATGTTATTTTTGATGATGCACATCAGTCCGCGTCCTTTATTCTGATGAGGGGGAAAAACCAGCCGGCGCCCCGCCGTGTGCCGCCGCCGCCGCTGCCGCCGTGTTTCCTCTAAGAGGCTGTAGCCGTTTCATCCATCAGCGGGAGGAAGTGCCTCGCTCTGTATTCCACTCATGACCCCTCCTCCCCTCTCCACCGCGGAGGCTAGAGGTCCACACACGCTGTGGCTCCACTCATTACCTCAGACCCACACACACTCGGCGAGCGCCCTGATTAATCATCTCTTTTTAACCCCTCCCTCCTCGCGCAGCCCGCCTCCTCGCAGGAAGCAACACGCTGGGTGAGTGAAACGTGATCCTGATTTTGATTGGTACCCTCGCAGCTTGACGGCGCGGCAGAGCGCCTCGCGCTATTTGACCCCGGCTCGCAGCGGCGGCGCGGGGGCTTTTTGGAAGCTTTCGCTGATATTTCTGCGTCGGGATCCCAGAGAAACACGTTTGAACAGTCAGAGAACGCCCAATCAAATTCATATCAGAGGTGAGCAATAATAAAAGGCCCGGCATCAGGTCTGCGTATGAATAATTCCTGAGATTTGAGCGGCTCAACAAGAAAATTAGACCCCCTGCTCCTGAGCACAACAGCAGTCACACACAACTGTGATTCACGTCTCACCCTTTCATCTGTTGGAGCGAAGCTGGAGGACTCAGACTTTTCATCATTTCAGGAAAACAAACTCACATTTGTCACGAGAAGCAGAGAAAAGCACAGGATGATGCAAACAGACAAAAACCACGTGTTTAATGTCCGGGAAACTCTTCATTTCTGTCTCTAATGTGAATAAAAAGTACATGGAGCTTCACAGTGAAAGGTGATCGTGTGATAGAGGCTGTGTTCACGTCTTTATCTCACTGTGAGACACACTTTTCCAACAGGAAACTGAAGTTTGTAAAACACTCACTCTCTCACACCAAAGTCCATAGAGAAAACCAGTGATTTTAGCTGCGGAGACACAGGAGCTGCTGGTCCTCTGCTGCCTCGTGTGGTCACTTTGTGTCACTAAGTTAAGTCTAAATGAAACATTTCAAAAGTGCTGTGATGTTAAAATGGCTGATTTTCTCTATGGGCTTTGGTGTGAGAGAGTGAGTTCTTTACAAAAGTCTGTCTCACAGTGAGACAAAGACGTGAGACGCGTTCTTAAAGACGTCGTAGTCTTAAAGTGACGTGGATTTCATGACACAAGCCTTTTGTTGAGTTTCTCTTGCGTCCTCCGTGGCGGCCATGTTCGCTCTGATCCATTTACTTCCTTATATGGTAAAATCGCTCTCAGTTTTGGGTTAAATAAAGTTCACCGACGTCCTTCCTGTCTATTTATTCCAGTGAATCTGGGCTGTAAATTCAATCTGTATTACAATGAACTGCCTCCCTGAGCTGCAAAGCCAAGCATCAAGATTTTAATTAACGTGAGATGTGATGTGACATTTTTTTTTTTTAGGCTATTCCACTAAAAACCTTTTTTTTTTTGCTTCAGGTAACTCATCCAGATTTATTTGACTATGTATGACTTCCAGCTGTGAACCAGTGAATGTCCTGAAATCTGTCGCCGCCCGGGGATTTGTTTCCGTTATTCAGCGTGTGCAGAGTTTGTCTCCAGATAAAAACGCAGCTTTGTTTATGGAAAAGCTTTTTCAAACACACACATTAAATATGTGAGCGCCACAAAGCTGCACAACAAACATTCTGTGCTTTTCTTTTTTAATCTCTGCTTCAATTTAATTAGTGGAGTGAAATGAAATGAATCAACAACTTTGACAGTTAATGAAACATTTTAAGTCGTTTAAAAACAAAAAAGCTGCTTCCGTTTGTGTCTGATTTAGTTTGATTATTCTCTGCAGGAGTTTGTTTTGTGAAGCTAAGATACGATAGCATCAAGTTAGCAAGTTGTTCCACTACAAAAAAAAGCAACTTAAGGGTATTTTTGGGGGCGGAGTTTTGACCTAAAGTGCAACAGCAAGGGCCGGGACAACTCTATCTTTAATCATGCTAAATGATTAGAGGCTAAAAAACAAAATGAAAAGTCCTGTCACTCGTTACATTCTTAAAACTAAACTTTTTGGGGACGGAGCCTGCTATTGCTAGCCTTTCCACACTTACTGGCCCAAACGTTAGATTTTTGATTGAACAAAGTCACATGATCATATGCTAACTTCACATTTATGTTATTTATCTTCAGAAGACGTGCAGAAATACAGATTGATGAGCTAATGTTGCTAATATTACAAAACATTATGTTAAAATCCTAACTTTTACAAAACAAGATCCAGTGCATGCATTTTTTCTGAGAGTAGTCTCTTATTGTTAGCTTTATTATCACTTACTGACCCCAGCTTTAAGGTTAAATTAAGGTCAATTAAGCTAAAAGTTAGATTTGTAAACATAAATGGAGGAAACTGATGAGTTAAGGCTACGAAAAACATGCTAACACTAACTGAAACTCCCAGCAGTTTCGAGGCGGAGCTTTGACAATGTGGGTAGCCTGCTATTGCTAGCCTTTTCACACTTACTGGCCCTAGCTTTAACGTCCAGTTAAGCTAAATGTTAAAGTTATAAAAGGAACAAAGGCAACTGTCCGTACTTTATCTACATTTGTTTGCATCCATAAACTTTGCAGAAAACACAGAGAGAAGACAAATGATGAGCTAATGTTGCTAATGTTACAAAGAGCAAGCGTAGCCTCCTGTAGCTTTAGCACACATGCTGAGTCCAGCTTTAAATCTTTAATCTGAGATTGAAAGCATTTCTGTCTCTGAGGTAAAACTCAGATTAACTTTGACACCGTCTTCTAACGCTCACTCCACAACACAGTCAGCTGAGAGAGAAGCAGCTCGAGCTAAATACACACAACCTCACGCTGCTCTCAGCGACACACACGCACACACACAAACGCACGCGCACGCACACGCACACACACACTTTAATAGACGTGATTTCCACACAAAAATACAATGAGGGGGAACAAAAGGATTGAGAGGGGAAAGAGCTGATGGATGGGTCCACCTTACAGGTAACACACACACACACACACACACACAATTACACACTTTCCCCAGGGTCACTATTACACACACACACACACACACACACACACACAAAAACAACGGTTGTACTTCCACAATGGTGACATCGATTTTACAATATAAACTAATGAAGCAGACAAAACTCAATACACACGCCGCACACACACACACGCACACCTTGTAAACACACACCTTTTGTTCCTTATCACTGCTCTTACTGTAATTGCTGATGTGAAGATAAAGTGTGTACGTTTTACTGAAACACAAACCAATTATAGAAACAGAGGCAGAGCAGAGCTATTCCCCCACTCACACACACTCACAAACAAACATGCTAACACACACACACACACACACACACACACACACTCCATGTGTGTATGTGTGTGTGTGTGTGTGTTCCCTGAGGCGGTGTCTCTCCTCCTCTTCCCTCCATTTCCTTGGTGACAGCTGTCATCCTGTCAGGCCGCAATGGCAGCATATTCAGCTGTCACGCACACACGCGCACACACACACACACACACACACGCACACGCGTGCACACGCGCGCACACACACACACACTGGTGGACTCCTCCAGAAGCAGCAGAGAAACGTTAAAAGTCAACTTCTCGACACAAAGTGTCGAGTTCACACCAAACTAAAAATGTTGAAATTAAAGGCTCAGTAAACATGAATCTTGAATGGTTACCATGGTTACCATGACACCAAGATGCAAAATTTACGCGTTTAGCTTAACGACCGTAAGTAGAAATATTTTAATTTGGGCAATGGTATGGGCGGGGCATAAAATACCAGGTAACATAATACGATTAAATGTATTTGTATAGCACAACATACATTATCTCACATCAAGTGTATATAATAAGACGGAAAGCTTTACGATGTTATACAGAGAAACAACAGTGAACAAACACTAGGGGTCAGTGGAGACAAAACAAAGCAAACATGTGCAGCATCTGCCAAGACAGGTTGGGGTGAAAAGACAAAATGGGCAGGACAAGTGGGAGGTGACGTAGAGACAACTTCCTGAAACTTTACTCAAAATAAACAATGTTTTTTTATTCACACATGTTTTTTTTTTATATCTCTAGCTTTAGCCGCACGCTAGTAGTCACTGGTTGTGTACGCAAACATCAACAATGCAGCTAAGGCATATTAGCTTTTACATGTTAGCAGAGAAGCGGACGTCACGGCTCTCACTCTTTGTAGCAAGAAGGAGAGCTAATACTGCTAAAGTTACTCAGTAGCAAGAATTTGCTAAAGTCCCCGTACTGTCGCATCTGTCCGACAAAAATGTTAGCGACAGGAAAAAAAACAAACAATGCTAACATGTAATGTTCCAGCTGTTAGTGCTGTGATTTGATTGGCTGTCTGACGAGCTAAGAGCTAAGAGCTATGGGAAAAGAAATGTCATTTGCCCACTGTGTTTTGTCGTGAAGGTACAACAGTAAAATATAAGGACATGAATTAAAATAAAGATTAAATTTGTAGCCATGAAAGGGTTTTTCTCTAAGTGAGCGTATCACACCTTTAATCATAATAACACAGGAACACACTCTCCGTCGGATCAATCCCCCGTCCACTGCGCTGGTGTTTCCAGGAACATGCTGACGGTACACACTGTGTGTGTGTGTGTGTGTGTGTGTGTGCGTGTGTGTTTGTGTGCGTGTGTGCGCCTCGGGCTGTCCCCTCAGCATCGCGTCCGTATCGACCTGCGGTGGAAAACAGGCCCGTACTCGAGCATGTAACCAGGGCGGCGAGTCGATGAGCGGACATCAGAGCGAGGGCAGTCGTCCAAAAACTGCATCACAATGTGCCCAGAGGCTGCGCGCACACACACACGTACACACACACACGTACACAAACAAACACACACACACACACACTGCATTCACACACAGACGCTTGGCCTTTGCTCAAACAAACCCTGGATTTACGGTTTACAAAAATCCCCCAGACGGTGATTCATGTGTAATCTCAAACATCCGCTTCATGGACTCAAAGCTTCTGGTCTTTACGGTCAAAAAGAGACGAGGACGTTAGCGTGGACTCGAGGACGCTCGAGTGGACACGAGACACTGGACAAAATGAGACGTTTACATTAAAGACATGTCTCATTTTTTAAACATAGTTTTTTTAAAAAGAATAAATGGTGAAAGGAAGTGAGTTAGCGGCTACTGCAGCATCAATGTTCGACGTTAGCAGCTACTGTAGCATCAGTGGTTGACATTAGCAGTTACTGTAGCATTAATGTTTGACTTTAGCAGCTACTGTAGCATCAGTGGTTGACGTTAGCAGTTACTGTAGCATTAATGTTTGACGTTAGCAGCTACTGTAGCATCAGTGGTTGACGTTAGCAATTACTGTAGCATCAGTGGTTGACTTTAGCAGTTACTGTAGCATTAATGTTTGACGTTAGCAGCTACTGTAGCATCAGTGGTTGACGTTAGCAGCTACATTAGCACCAATGTTTGATGTTAGCAGCTACAATAGCACCAAAGTGTAATGTTAGCAGCTACAATAGCATCAGTATTTGATGTTAGCAGCTACAATAGCATCAGTGTTTGATGTTAGCAGCTACTGTAGCAACTACTGTAGCATTGGGAATTTGATGTTAGCAGCTACTGTAGCGTCAGTGTTTGATGTTAGCAGCTACTGTAGCATCAGGTGTTTGATATTAGTAGCTACTTTAACAACACACTGTTGTAATAATGTTTAATATTAGCTGTTATGGAAGCCACAAAATATTGTGTCTGTGTTTGACGTTAGCAGCTATTTGAGTAGCTGCTAACGTAGCTTAACAAACTTCTGAGTGAAACACAGATAATTATTTTTCACAAATCCAGAAGAAAATCAAGTTTGATTGTTTTAAATGTGGCCGCGGTGTTGTTTGTAGATTTGAACGACTGAATAAAACACGTGTTTTCACTGACGTTTATTGAACACATTCACGGCTTATTTAGCAGCGACCGTCCTTCACCGCTCTCCTCTCTTTTGTCATCAGTCGTGTTTTTATTCCAGTCAAGTGATTTCTTTACAATCGTTGCAGAAAATAAAAAATGTCATTTTCCGTGCTTCATAATCACTGACTGTGCCGCCGCGCTTCACTCGTGCAGTGATAACCAGAGGGAGCCCTCGCAGCTGCAGGTGCACCGCGCTTCACGTTTCATTGAAAATTATTTTTGGGACTTCATAACATCAGTGAACACCAGCACGTCACCAGACTCCGCCTCCTTTCAGTGTCAAAAAAGAAGAAGCTTACTTTTATAGTGTGTGTGTGTGTGTGTGTGTGTGTGTGTGTCTGGTCCTGAATGAACCTAAATGATCACAAACTAAATAATTAATAAGTTAAGTGTTCATCATATTGTTGCGACAACGCTTCAAAAATGACATTTAATCGTTAATCTCAGAGTTTATTTCACATCGTGTTCCAAAGTAGCTGCAGACGCTGTGTTTAAGGTCTGTTATTATTATTAGTTTAAAGGTAAAACGTATAGAGCAGCTGAATTTACATTAACGTTCACAGAGAAGCCAGTAAAAGCTTATCAAGGTGAGACTTTAATGAGGATTTACAGATCTGTGTTTACCATGAATCACCAACAGCTTCTGTGAATAAAGACGCCGAGGATGAAAAGGAGAAGATGAGTCATTAAAAACACAGATTTCTCCCGTTTCTCATTAATAAAAGCTTCAATAACAACAGCGGTCCTCAAGGGCGCTGCAGGGGCCATTATGAGGTTCGGTTTGCTTTATTCTGTGACTGGTTTCAAGTGAAGTTTGTGTCCCTGTGGAAAACCACTCACTCTCCCACACCAAAGCCCATAGAGAAAATCAATGATTTTAACATCACAGCACACAGGAGCTGCTGGTCCTCTGCTGCCTCGTGTGGTCACTTTGTGTCACTGAGGTCAATCTGAACAAAGGATTTTTAAAGCCAAATTCACAAAATCTGACATGTGATCTTAGTGATGGAGGCAGCAGTGGATCTGTGTGCTATGATGTTAAAATCACTGCTTTTCTCTGTGGGCTTTGGTGTGGGAGAGTGAGTGCTTCACAAACTTAGTAAATCTAATCTGAGTCCATGATTTACCAAACACTCACCATGTAATACGTTGTTTTGACACAAACATCAATGTTTCACGTCTTTATCTCACTGTGAGACGACGTTTTCCACCAGGAAACTGAAGTTTGTAAAGCACTCACTCTCCCACACCAAAGCCCATAGAGAAAATCAGTGATTTTAACATCACAGCACACAGGAGTCGTTGATCCACTGCTGCCTCCATCACTCAGTTCAAATGTCTTATTTTGTCGATTCGGCATTCGAAATATTTCATTTAGACTTAACTTAGTGACACAAAGTGACCACACGAGGCAGCAGAGGACCAGCAGCTCCTGTGTCCCTGCAGCTAAAACCACTGATTTTCTCTATGGGCTTTGGTGTGGGAGAGTGAGTGCTTTACAAACTTCAGTTTCCTGTTGGAAAACGTCGTCTCACAGTGAGATAAAGACGTGATCATGTTGATTTAATCTGACATAGATTATATGAGCTGAGTCTTGTGTTAAGTGGCTAAAATCTCAGTAAAAACAGAGATTCTCTCACAGAGGAGGTGCAGACGTCTGAAGGCCGCGTTTCCAGTTAGCGCCTCTGTATCAGCGACTCCCCCGACACCTCACTCCATCAAACCCCGGCAATAACGCGTGGAAACAAAAACGATGTCTCTGGGATTCATTGAAAAATAGGTGTGGAGCTTTCATCAGGCAGCTGCTTCGATAAGTGAGAGAAATCTCCCGGATAAAAAAACTCAACTAAAATGAGATATTTCATTTGCTCGGCTGAAAACTGCAACCCTCGAAAACACACCTCTCAAAATGTCGGGGGGGAAATAGAGCGGCAGTTTATCGACGAGTGTTTTTCATTTGATCTGTTTTTTTAAAGGCTCTCAAAAGTCCAACAGTCGTAGAAGAAGTAAAAAAACGGCAGGAAACTCCAACTCTCCACTTCCTCTGCCAAACACAAACATTCCCCACTCTGTGAGCGAGTGAACGAAAGATGGCAAACATCAGATCACATGTTCATTCATGTTTGCTCTACCTTTGAACCGCACATCACACCACGGTCACGCCACTGTTTTCAATTATAGAAATGATGTCGACTTAAGAGGGGGGAGGGGCTTCATCTCACACACACACACATCCTGAGTGGGAAATGGTGTGTGACGCTGTAAAATAGATCAGTGCGGAGTAAATGAGCCGGTTCTTTTCCCTCTCGTGTGTTCACGTCTTCTCCGCCCGTGTTTTCCCAAATCCTCCGACGCTCCGGAAGCTCGTCTGATCGTCTGATCCGGTCTTTTTATGGAATACGAGCTGGGTTTCTATCTTTTTAACTGAATTATTAATCCATTACTCAATTAATCGTCAGCGCGTTTCATCGTCGATGAATCAGTTTGAAGCTCTGAGGTTTTTTCCCGGCTTCATAAATACAGAAAATAACCGACACGAAAATCAACGTTATTTTCTGCCCTAGTTTTCAAACAAACACAATTATTTAAGTTTGAAAAGCTGCAAAATCAGGATTTACTGTACAATCTGTCAATCACAGGCGCTGTAAAGCTCTTCACACGTTATATACGGTAGTAAATATAGAGATATAAAGTCGAGAAGAGAAAGGCTGCAGTACCACTGACAGAGAGACAGCGGGCGATAGAGAGCTGTTTGTGTAGTTTGTCGCTGAACATGAACAAAATATGTGGAATTGTCGCGTCTCTACGCGTTTGTTCAGAGAGAGTTTAAACTGTGACGTAACGCTGCCCATTTTTTATCACTTTATGTGTACTTTAATATTTTAACACATTTGGAATCCACAGCACAAAGTGAAGCTTTAATTAGTTAGGATGTAAATTACTGTTTGATGGTGCTGTTTGGGAGTGAGTGTGTGTGTGCATGAGCGGCTCATATGCTCATGTATCCCACCACAACACAACACAACACAACACACAACACACAACACACAATAAACCAGCTGCTGAGAACTCTACTGATCGATTATCGCTGCCTGTTTCACTCAAACCTCAACAAAAACAGAAGCTACGAGTTAGCTGTGTGTTAGCTAACGCCAGCAGCTAACGAACGATTGACGCGCTTGTAGACGACAGATATCGTGAAAATAAAAGTGCAATACAAAGAGCAAGAATCTGCCGAGTCATCTCAAACATTCAATTAACAGTGGGAGTAGCGATCAGGCTAACACCCTGTAGTAGCAGCAGTAGTGTTGTTTTTCTAATTGTCGATTCAGATACAGGTTGTTTCACTTTATAACAATGATTAGAACGAGTGACATCGTCTACGCCCATGGTTCTCAAACTGTGATTCGTGTACGTGCGTAGAAAATGAAACAAATAATAAAATAATAATAATTAGAGTCACCTTATCTTAATCTCGTGTGTGTGAAGTTTATGAGAGGAAGAATAAACGTTAGCATCAGGTTTACGTCGTCTACGAAAAAATGATGCAACAATTAAAAGATGATTCTGTTAAATTTAACAAGTTAAATATCGGAGAATTCATCGCTGAGCTGCGTCACGGCTGAAAACTCAGAACCACAAACAGTAGAAAGAAAGAAACTTGTTCCTGGACCGCTGAAACACAACATGCTAGCCTGACGCTAATATGACTGAGTCAGCAGATATTAGAGTAACAGCTGGTGCAGTGAATATTTATTTTTTGACACAGCAGATGTTAGTTTTTTCTTTTTTTTAAAGATGTTTGTGGGTTTTTTCGAGCACAGTAACCAACGTGATGAATTTTATTATATTTAGCTTCTCTTCTCTTGAAAATGGCCGACGTCGTCACCTTTAATTTGCATAAACTAATCATTTGAGTGCAAATTCTGTGAAAAGAACTGTTTATAAGTGCTTATACACCGACGTCACGCGTAAACTTCACACACTTTACGACCACCGTCACCTGTCCCGTCATGTGACACACACACACACACACACACACACACACACACAGACACGTGTTGGTATGTCACCAGCTCAGCAGATCACATGACAGTTAACACTTGAGGAATGTTCATGAGCTGCGAAACAAACCCTGACAACGTTCACTTTTACTGACTGGTTAAATGTTATCAGTCAATATCCCATAATTATCGTGGTAAATTTATTTCATTTCTGTGTGAATATTGAAAGTTAGCTCCCTGAAATGAGCAGTGAAATTCATGAAGAAAATAAGAGTTCACATTCAGTTTGAGAACCGCGGGGGTTTAGAGGGAAAGGAGGGCGACGACCATGAGGCTAATTAGATTTGAGGGTGGATGACGGAGTGAGTGAGTGAGTGAGTGAGTGAAGGACGCGGACAAGTCTGAGGTCAAGTAAATTAAAAAAGTGGAATTGTGTGAAGAAGAAGTAGTGATGGACAGAGAGATGACACTTTAAATGGATGATTGGTGACAGTGTGTGTGTGTGTGTGTGTGGATTAGATTACTGTTATGACTGCACACGCCCTCAGGACAGCGCAGATTAACTGTCGACACACACACACGTTTATTCCCACCTCTGCTAACGTCCTCTCTCTCTCTCTCTCTCTCTCGTCCATCCGTCATCACCTCTTCTGTCGCTCGCTCTCGTCCCGCCCCCTCTCTCTCTCTAACTACATCTGTGAGTCCTGGGGCGTTGCACTCAGCTTCTCAATAAACCCGTCAAGCTCCCTCCACCGCTCCCCCACCCCCTCAGCTTTTCCCAAGCACAATAACAGCAGCGCCCACACACACAATACAGCCATCGATCACATTGCTCACACACACACACACACACACACACACACCCCTCTGTGAGTGAATGTTTCTGCGACGAGCGGCGGCAAACACGAGCCAAAGATTCCACTCTCAGCAGATTTGTCCAGAAAAGTCTAGAAGTTCTCACGTGTAGTTAAAAAACGCTGAGTCAGCGACCAGCGACTATTGTTTCCGCCATTTTTCATCAAAAACTTCCTCCTCGTTTAGGAACGTGAACAAAATCACAACAAAAACAACAAAAAAAATTGCAAATGTCGTTGAAAAAGACTTTTATCAAATTCTATGAACTTTGGAACAAAAGACACTCGTAGATTAAATAAAGAAACAAACCAGCAATCAAATCTGAAGTTGATGTTGAGATTTATTGAATAAAATCAATCGATTTAGCCTCAGAAGCGGATAAATATCAACACTGAGCGACTGTTTCAGAGTCATTAATATAGATTATAATAATCTATGAATGATTTTCAGTAAAACTGTCGTCACGTGTCAATAATTTACGTTCAAAGTGCGTTCATGGAGGAGCAGGAAAGACGGTGTTATCTCGCGGACCCAACATCACTGTATTGTGGGCCGGATGTGGCCCGGGGGCCTCAACTTTGACACACGTGTGCCGTGTTTAAGAACAGTGAGTTCAAGAAAATTGTTAGCATGTAGCCTGTGAGTGGACAGGTAAAATGTTAGCATGTAGCCTGTGAGTGGACAAGTGAAATGTTAGCATGTAGCCTGTGAGTGGACAGGTAAAATGTTAGCATGTAGCCTGTGTGGACAGGTAAAATGTTAGCATGTAGCCTGTGGTGGACAAGTGAAGCGTTAGCATGTACCCTGTGAGTTGACAGGTAAAATGTTAGCATGAAGTCTGTGAGTGGACAGGTGAAATGTTAGCATGTAGCCTGTGAGTGGACAAGTGAAATGTTAGCATGTACCCTGTGAGTTGACAGGTAAAATGTTAGCATGAAGCCTGTGAGTGGACAGGTAAAATGTTAGCTTGAAGCCTGTGAGAGGATAGGTGAAATGTTAGCATGTAGCCTGTGAGAGGATAGGTGAAATGTTAGCATGTAGCCTGTGAGTGGACAGGTGAAATGTTAGCATGTAGCCTGTGAGTGGACAGGTGAAATGTTAGCATGTAGCCTATAAGGCGAAAGGTAACATGGTAGCATGTAGCCTGTCCTTCATTATGAGCCTAACAAATGTGTCGTCCTCTTGTTAAAACGACTAAATTCAGTGCTGCCTTAAAAACCCTGAAGTCTCCATTTAAAGTGAGATTAAAGGACTTTTACGGCCGCTCATTAGCCTCCGGACACCACACGGTCTGACCCCGGGACGGAGTTTAACGAGGACGAGAACCTCCAGCGCAATCTCCACTTCCTTCACCATGAATCTCTGTCTCCTCCCTTCTTCTTCTTCTCAGTCTCTTAATTTCCATCTCCGCCCTCGGGCTGCTGTATATAGACACACACACACACACACACACACACAGTGACAGCAGTTGTACAGAGCTGTCAGGTCTAACCTTGACTCGAGTGCAGACGCCGGTGAATTGTAATGCAAAGCGGAGGGCGGAGGCACAAACAGGATGTCAGAGAGCTTCTCCTCGTCTCGCCTCGACCTCCTGCTTTCTTCCCTCTGGAGTACGACTCAGCACAATCTCTCTGTTACAGCTTTTCTTTATCTCTTTTCTTCTCTCCTCACACTAATGGTTACCTTTCACTTTCCTCCCAACAAACACTCCCCCCACAGGTGTGAGAGCGCCGGAGACTTCGGTTATTAACATGTTGGTCAAATATTGTGGACAAAGGTCTTTCTGCAGATAAATCTCTGATTGTTGTCGTTGTTGTTGTTGCGTGACAACACACACACACACACACACACACAGAGCAGGTCTGAGACGAAACATGAATATAAGTCATCAAATACTTCGTTATTGATTATTGACGGCCCTGAACGCGCCCAATGAGCCTGTTTAGCATGTGCAGCATGCTAAACAACACCTGGCAGCATCAGAGAGCAAAACCTAGCATGTAGCACGTTAGCATGTAGCCAACATGACTGCATAAAAATGTTAGCATGTAGCCTACAAGAAAAATGTTAGCATCTAGGCTACATGACTATAAGAAATATGTCAGCATGTAGCCTACAATAAAAGTGTTAACATCTAGCCAACACAACTACAAATGTTAGCATCTAGCCTATGAGTCAACAAGTAAGATTACGTCACATGTGGCCAACATGACTACAAATGTTAGCATTTAGCCTATGAAACAACAGGTAAAATGTTAGCATGTAGCCTATGAGACGACAGGTAAAATGTTAGCATGTAGCCTATGAGACGTCAGCTAAAATGTTAGCATGTAGTCTATGACAAGACAGTTAAAATATTAGCATATAGTCTACAAGTACAATGTTAGCATCTAGCCTATGCGTCAACAAGTAAGACTGCATCACATGTGACCAACATGACAACAAATCTTAGCATGGAGCCTATGAGACGACAGGTAAAATGTTAGCATGTAGCCTGTAAGTGAACAGGTAAAGTGTTAGCATGTAGCCTGTGAGATGACATGTAAAATCTTAGCATGTAGCCTAAGAATGGA